>NW_027115160.1:10903-35467 GCF_000696795.3 Halyomorpha halys
TAGAGCAGGCTTTTGATCGAGTCTGGCACCCGGGACTGCTTTACAAACTCCGTAAATTCCTACCTCCTACATATTTTCTCATCATCCGTTCCTTTCCTACTAATAGATTATTCCAAGTAAACAACAATGGTTCCTATTCATCTGTCCCTTATATCCCTCTATTTTCAACCCGCTGGTGTTCCTCAAGGTAGTATCCTCGGTCCCATCCTCTACACCGTCTATACAGCTGACATCACAACTCCTAACACTATCCTTAGCACGTATGATGATGATACATGTGTGCTCAAAGTTAGTAATAACCCTTTGATTGCATCCTAAATTCTCCAGTCCCATATCACAATCCTGGTAGAATGGTGTCGAAATTGGAGGATAAAAATAAATCCCTACAAATCCCATCACATCACATTTACTCTTCGTGGTAAACCTGTCGACTGCCTTACAGTATACTTTAATAATGTGGCTCTTACCCCTATTGAACAGATTCGTTATCTTGGACTACACCTTGACAAACGACTAACCTGGAATCCTCACACAAGACTGAAAAGACAGGAAACTGCACGCACATTCCGACTATTACAGCACTTACTAGACAAACGGTCTAAACTTCCAAATCATTACAAAAGACTGATCTACATGACAATAATAAGGCCCATCTGGACATACGGAGTTGAGCTTTGGGGCTCCACTAAACCTTCGAATTCCTCTCGTATGCAATCCTTGCAATCCAAAATCCTTCGTAAAATCTTCATTGCTCCTTATTTTGTTACTAATAAAACCATTCATAAAGTTTTAAATGTTCCTTATGTAACCGATCTAGCCCGAACCCGATATCATTTCTTCCATTATAAACTCTCTAACCACCCAAACCCACTAGTTTCTAATCTTGCTTCCTGAACTTTCTGGCCTCATGAACTTATATTGTAAACCAATACTCTCTTCATGCTGTATCACATCATTATCATTATGCCATTATGATCAAATTTACTTGTTGTATTTTTTATACAGTTGTAAATTTCAATAAATAAAACAAAAAGTTATGGTTTGAAGTGAATATTGATGTATTCTTTAATTAGTATTGTACTCATACCTGAGACTTACAGTTATGGCATATTAGCATACATTATATAATTTTTGAAATTATATGTGTTATATGATTTTTGAAATAAATCAAGTTCTATATGAATGAGCGGGATGCAAATTATATCCTCTCTATTGCAGGAGCAGATAAGGCTAGATAAGACTGTTGGAGGCCAGAGCTATTGCAGGATGTTGACACGTCACCAGGAAGTTTTGCATCTTCATCAACTACAGCACTATTTCCGCTGGTGTCATTTCTCCTTCCCAGCACGATCCAGTCTCGTGGAGGAGCTTTCACATCAAGGATATCATCCTTGTTAATTCAGCAGGAGTGTCCTACATTTTTGACTTCTAGGGGAGGAAAGAGGGGGTGTAATGTGAGCATTTCTCTTTTTGTAGATGATTTGTACTATTCCTCTTTAAGAGTATAATCGGATGTAATCATGAAAAAGAAGTTAACAATTATTTTAAATGTGACTCTTTGATTTTTCTATGTGAGTAATAAATAAAATTTTTTTGTTCAAGGTGAAAAATTTATATACAATTCTGAAATTAAAAAAAGTGAATTTAAAATTAAAATTTAGATGTAAATCAGAAAAAAAACATAATAATATGTGAACTGTTACGATCCATGAAGATTCAGGAGTTCAATTTTTCTTCAGTTCTTAGAACAATAGTTAGGCAAGGAGAGATTTTTTTCAAGATCAACTAAGGGTTCCCTCTTTATGTGGCTAAGTGGACCATAGACCTCAATGACCCACAGGTTTGACTCACGGGTAAAGTGTAACAGAAAATAATTATCTGCCCGACCAGATTCGAACCCGAGTTAGTAGTATAGTGCCTTACCTCAGTGCCACCTCGTTACCAATAAAATACACGCATTTCAATTTTTAAAAAGTCTCCCAAGAACCATTATTTAACTTATTGTTTTTTTTTTTTAATTTTATAAAGTGGAGTATATAGCCTTTTAATTTAGATAGAAATCCTACCTGACCTCAAAATTTCATAAAAATCGACCGGTTTGATTGATTATACCCGGAGTCAAATTTTAGTAAAAATAGAAACGGAAATAATTTTTTTTCTTGAAGTCCAAAACGTAAAGCGATTTAAAATTTTCGATTCTAAAAACTCTTTTTTTTTGTATTTCCTGCATATATGATCGGCTTCAGTGGGGACAGTACGAAAACATGTTGCAGTAATTTAAAAACAAAATGTGTCATTAGAATAACATTTTAAATCTGATTAAGTGCAATGAAATAATTTTCATTGTGTTTGATCTGTATATTCTCTGTATGTGTGCGGCTTATATGCTCGTTGCAAATTTTTTATGAAGAGTTTAAAAACATGAATAAATAAATAGGTGTTTGTTTTTATTTCTGGGGCATATGTAGGAAATGCTAGTGCTGCTTGCTTCCTTGGTATTTCCCTGGCTAATTTCTTTCACACTACAAATAAAGAGAAAGTTTGACAAATAAATAAAAAAAAGTCTGATGAAATCAGTTGCGAATTTAGAAGTATATTACCTGATAATACTCACATCCTTATCTCACCTCTGTTGAAATTGATTCAATACTAAAATCTAACTACCTGTGATAAAAAGATTTGGATCGATTCTTTGATTAGAAAGCAACACATAATAGTGGCGATTCTAGACCTCTTTATTTTATGTAGCGGTTTTTTTCCGAAGTTTTAACATAGTTGAATCATTAGGTCTAAGGTCGTTCCTTTTTTGTGTACATTTTGAGTTTGGAGAAGAATAGAAAATCATTCAGAATAGTTCTTATGTTGGTTTCTTAAATATTTAAAATGAGGAGTAGATAGTTGACTGTAGATTAATGATTGGAATAGTTTGTCGGGGGGTGCGGTCAGCAAAGAACTTTTGTTTATTTATGTTGTTCTTTGCTGACCGCACCCCCCGACAAACTTCTCCAATCATTAAATATTTAAAATTTCACTTTGACGGTGCCAAACTCTTCATTCAGTTATTACCCTTACATGTTTATTAAACAATAAATCAAAAGTTCTTATTAAAATAATCGAACACCAAGCTCAAAAAATATAGAAAAAGCAAATCTAAAATCTGCAAAATTATTTTCAAAACACGGTTAGAAGTAGTGTAATTCGTACAAACATGACATAGTGACGAGGTAATTGCAATGAAAACACTTCTGTGCAGAACACGCCATTCAATAATGTGATTTTGGGATATTTTTTATACTACCTACTGAACCTTGTTTATTTATATACTAGGTAATGCGATGTCTATTGCACAAAAATAAATATACTGAATCTTGAAATTCCATACTCTATTTTTGAAAACAAAAGAGTGGTGAAAACTTAGAACAATAAGAACTGGCCAAGCATTATATTTTCAATTCGCTGGCAGAAGTTGAAATTATGAAGAATTTTTTTTTTATTTTTGTTAACGTATGACAGGAAAGACCTGAGCATAATTGGTATTATTCAGATAACCAACCTTTTCTAGCCAGAGTGGGAAATTCTAGATTTATTTTGAGGATCCGCCACGAAATAAAAGTCAACCCGTCGAGGCCTTTTATTAACCGACTTAGATTCCAACAGGAGAAAACAAAGATTGTAACACAATACGCTCGGTCATGGATTGCCTCTCCTAACTTTGAATATTAATTTTATCATTGTTTTTCCATTAAAAGTTCGCGGGTTTTAGTCTTGGATTGTACAATAAAGTTGATCTTTTCTTGATGCCACCATGCAACAGAGGTATTTAAATTATCCGCCTCTCGAAAAGTTATTATTTTATCTTATAATTCAATTGTTTTTTGAATAAAAATTGTAGAGTGCGACTCTTATTTTATTATTTTATACGAATCAGCATTCTTTACAATATCCCAGGATCGTTAGTTTTATTTTGGTATACACACCTTTTCGACTTTGAAAAGTGCATCTTTTACGATCTTTAAAGCTACCTCAAATCGACGTACTATTTTTTAAGGAGAGCTTTAATGAAAAATAAAATAAAAAAACACAAGCTCGGATATAAATATTTGGGATATAAATTTTTGGTGAAGCCAACAATAGAAAATATAAGCATATAATAAAACAAAATAACGATTACAAGACTAAATAAAAGGCCTTTTAGAGATCGGAATAAGTGGTGGTAGTAAGGTCCGGTGAATAGGGAGGGTGGGGCAAAAGATGCCATCCAAGGGCTAATAATTTATTGCGATTGACGAAGTGTGGGGCCTAGCGTTGTCATGATGGAAAACGACACCCTTTCGATTTGTCAGTTCTGGGCGTTTTCTTCAAATCGACTCATCCAATTTTGTGAGCAGTATAGAGCGGAATCGATCGATACACCTTGTGGCAACATCTCATAAAAAATCACACTCTTGAAATCTCACTATGCAGAAAGCATTATCTTCTTTGGGTATAATCCTGTTTTATATCTGGTTCCAGGTGGGTCTCTAAGATTTTTTTCGCACTACTATTATCGTAGACAATCCATTTTTCATTCCCTGTCACAAAACTTTTAAGAAATGGATCGTTTTCTTGACGTTTCCGCAGTGAATCGCAAATGGAAATGCATGTTGCCAAGTTGGCTTCGGTCAGAGAGTGGGGGACCCAAACATCAAGCGTAGAAACATTGCCGAGCTTCTGCAAATGTTACCTACGCTTGTGTGATATGTCTAGGACCTATGTAATGTCTCGCCCTGATTGGAATGGATTTTGATCGACTATCGCGTTAACATCAATGGTTTCAATTTCTTGTCGGCGACCAGGTCGTGGTGCGTCATTTATGTCAAAATTCCCTGCTCGAAACTTACCAAACCAATTTTAGGAAGTGGGCTCTGTTAAGGCATTATCCTCATAGATCCCACATATTTTTTAAGTGCTTCTGCAACTCGCTTTCCTTGTTTGAAGTAATACAACAAAATATGCCTATAATGCATGATATTTCTGTCCATCTTCTCAGCGGTATCACAAACACTATACGGACCTAACTTAACAAGTGTCAGGAAACATAACTGTTTAATAGGATGAACAATTCTCTATTGGGATTAATTGCATCAGAAAAATGTGACGTATTATAAAAACAAAAAGGCGTTTCTTGCCCTTGATGATGCTGCCAGGAAGCTGAGACTTGTTTCTAGTATCAACAAAACCAAATATATGATAGCTGGCCAAGAAAGAGGTTTTAATGAAGATTTTGTCCAAATTGGTCATTACTCTTTCGAACGAGTTGAGGAATTTGTGTATCTCGGATCACAAGTTAATGCCACCAATGACATTTCGGCCGAGAATAGGAGACGAGCATCGGTCAATAGGTGTTTTGGACGGCCTCGGCACTTTGGTAGTAGCTCACTATCAAGATCCACGAAAATTAGATTTGTATAAATCGTTAATTCGACTTGTGTTACTCTACACCTCGGAAACTTGGGCACTTTCGAAGGCCGATGAAAGGGATCTCCAAATGTTTGAGAGAAAGATACTCAGACGCATCTACGGCCCAGTAAAGGATGGTCCAGCTTGGAGAAGATGCACGAATAGGAAAGTCTGTTTGTTAATTGGTGAGGCTGATTTTGGAAAAATTGTGAGAATTGGTTGGCTGCACTGGGCAGGCCATGTGGCAAGGATGGGAACTGATGATATCCCAAATAAACTACTCAATAATCACCTAAATGGAACACGGCTGAGGGGCCTCCCAAAGCTTCGATGGCAGGATGGTGTTAAAAAGGATTCAAGGACCCTGCTCGAAGTGAGGAATTGGAGAGCAGCTACACTTAACAGATTAAACTGGTGAAAGCTGCTTGAGGAGGCCAGGATTCAGTAATGGGTTGTCGCGCTAATTGATGATGATGATGGTGATTATAAAGAAAACATGAATACAAAAGCCGAAAGGATTTATTTGCCAACCCTATTATAACAATCAAAATGAAATGTTTATACCTTATACAATTTATGCAGACAGGGTCTGGTAACAAGCTCAGATGAACTACTAATGGCAACTGGACAGCTGAAATAAAGCTGTAGATTTTTGACCCGTTGCTAAGCAATGCCAACTAAATAATCCCCACTGACCGTTATTCCTACATTTAAATCACATTTACCCTTCGACGTAAACCAATGACCTCTTGCCCAACAGTATCTTTTAATAATATCCCAATTATTCCTGCCGAACAGATCCGTTACTTAGGACTACATCTCGACAAACGACTGACATGGAATCCTCATACAAGACTGAAAAGACAGGCAACTGCTCGTCGATTTCGACTATTACAACATTTACTAGATAAACGGTCTAAATTGCCAATCCATTACAAAAGACTGATCTACATGACTATTATAAGGCCTATCTGGACATACGGAGTTGAGCTATTTGCTATTGAGCTAAACCATCAAATTCCTCTTGTAACAAATCTAGTCATCCATCATGACCTCAATGTCCCATATGTTGCTGATTTGGCCAAAACCAGATTCCATTCCTTCCACTTGTTTCTAACCTGGCTTCTCCTTCATTACCTAATAATCCTCCTAGGCGTCTGGAAAGAAGATGGCCTCGGGATCTTATCTTCTAGAAATGTTATTTGAGTTCTATCAATGGGCAGATTCTCCACATGTTTGTATCATGTCACTATCTCACCTACTGCAAATTTACTTGTTGTATATATGTTATACAGTTGTAAATAACAATAAATAAATGATTAAAAAAAATAGTTATAATACAATAATAGAAATTCATAAATACATCTGTTCTTCTAAAAATTATAAATAATAAAATTATAAATTATAAAAATAAACTTCTAAGGAAAATAATAAGAATAAATGTAATTAAATTCAATACTAAGACTATTTACAAATTAATTATGGAACTTGGCGTGAATACGATTTTGAATTACTGTTTAATTTGCTATACATTATCACTTTATCTCAAATTCTCGCTATCTTCTAACGTTACTGAAGCTTTTCCTTTGCTTTTGTACTCTGACATGCATATCTGCGTTAATTTTTCTAATGACCTCATAGTTGATGCAGGTCTCATGTTACAGAAAATAAATTGAATACCCGTAGAATTTGAACGCTAATAGAATATTCCGGCTAAATATGTTTTAGTAATTATATGTATGATAAAAATATTTTTAAATTAACTAACATAAACTTTTTTAGAAAACTAATGAAATATCATGATGCGCTGGAATAAAACAAGGTGATCCAGTTAGTTCAGTCACATCTGTCACTAGGAGACAGCTGCCTCCACCACACGAAAGGTGTCACGTATTAATTCTTTTGTTTCTGTCAATAGGGGCAAGATGTTCATTACTGATGAAGATATAGGGGTTTAGCTCATGAGGAATCAGATATTGTGCTTCCCTCTAAACTGTTTTCATTTCCTTAAAGACCTCGTCAAGAGGAATAATACTGTAGGATATTTTAAAAAATATTTCAAGTAATGTTAAAGATGTATTTAAGAAACCGGCATAATTAGACTTACTAACATCATTCTGAAAAGTATGAAATTTCTTAATTTTAATTATTATAAATTAAATAATAATTGTTTCGGTAAGTAATAAAGGATAAAAAAAAGATATTCAGAATGATTACTTCAAGGTTTAAAAAAAAATATCATTTGGATTTAAATGGCTAAATTGAACCTGAACAACCTCCTGTACGATGGAAGTTTGAGTCTATCAATTTAAAATGAAATTTTTGTTTCTGAGAATGGAGTGAAAGCTGAATCGTACATGGCAGCATGGCAACATAATAATGTAGAACACACTGCAGTTGAGAATTGTAATGTTTGTATTAAACCATTTTTTGATTGTAATATTTATTAGTGAGAGATTGTGCTATGTACTTGTAGTTTTGTGACAATTATCTGAATTAAGTGTATGTTTTAAAAAACTGTTTTTCTCATTGTAGGGCATGACTATGCAAACAATAAAGTTGCGAAACGTCGTCAAAGGATGTATTATTACAAAGTTGTATTATTGATTAATCCTCAAGACCCACCAAAAAAAATCTATACATATCAATATATATATATAACGTAAACACGTTGAAGCAATTAGTTGAAATATCAAATGTAATTGATTTTTTCTTCATAACAAAGGCAAAATCTGCAATTGGGCCATTATTGGGACAATGGCCTGTTGTCAGTTTAGAACCTTTCACATTTTATGGCTATCTAACCTGACATTTTCTGCCATTCTAAAAGTGGTGTGTGTTAATGGAAGTGTTTCTTTAAGATCGGTGAAAATGAAGATTCTGGAATAGTTAATAAGGCAAAATTGCGACGGATGGAGGTTTTTTGATTGAAGTTTTGAATGCAGGTCATTAGCAGTAAGTTCTGCCCCATTCCGGATTTCTTTGTATATTAGCTAATAAGACATGATATTATTTTAATGTTTATATTAAATATTTTCTATTTATGTAACTATTTATAGTTGTGTTGGAAAATTATCTTCAATTAAGAATTATTTATAAAACCGCAGATACAGGTTTCATTAATAAATCAAAATTATAATTACCAAAGAGATAATAATTATAACCTAATAAAACAATAAACTATTAAACCATATCTTGAAATAAACGGGACTAGTAGAATAGTAGAAATTTATTATATAAAATAGTTGAATAGAGTTTTGAGCAATATAAAACATGGAATCATATATAATTAGATATCAAATAATCCTTATCAGTGTTCCATGACAATGGAACGTATCTGATGGACTCCTTACTTTTTAAATGATTATTATGTATTATATTATAAATTTTAAAGAAATATTGGGGAGTGGGTAGCTCAGTAGTAAGGTACTATACTAATAGCTCCAAGGACCAACCGGGTTCGAATCCCGTTGTTGCAAATTATTATTTTCTGTTTCACTGTCGCCGTTAATCAGCCCTGTGGGTTTAAGAGCACTCCGAGGTCCTCCCAGTCTCTAAAAGTTGGTACCCTTAATTGGGAAAAAATCGGGAGGTGGAGCGCAATTCTCACCAAATAAACTCCTTGCGCAACCATTGGTCTAGTTATAGTACTTCCTTGCACCCCTGACGCTTCATGGGTTGTACTGCTTCAGATTTGATTTTTTTTTTTTTTTTTTTTTTTTTTTTTATATACTAGACAATATTGATATTGACAATATTTTACTTTATGGAAAAAGTAAAAGTTATGTAGGGCGTAACAGGGCGTTTACTCGAAATTGACTAACTCTTTTGCCAGTGGTAAATTTTCTAAAAATGATCAGGAGGACTACTAATCTCAGTAAATACTTTAAGACCAGAAAATTATGGTTAGGAAGTTCCGTTAAAATTGTAAGGAACTTTTAAATTCCCCTTCTCTCTCTCCTCCCATACGCTTCCAATGAACTATTTCCTTTACAATTTTAATTACGATTCCGTTGTTCTAATGATTGTTGCTGTTTTCAAGATATACCCGCAGGCTGATAAAAAGTGAAATCCTCAATCCAAAAGAAAATTAAGGATGTTAAACGATCACTGTTTGTCCGACCAGGAGTATTTTCTTTAACGGCTTTGTTGGAATTTCCTTTAATTTTCTTCTATTTGAGATGCATTGTCAAAAGCAATCTGGCGTGCAAGAAATGGATTAGATACTCCTTAAAAGGACAAAGTAAACAATTAAACATGCAATAATATTAAAAGGGCCAATAAACCTCGAGGGAATAGAAGCCTTTTTTGACGTACTTTCTGTTTCGCTGAAGGATGTTCCAGAAGAAATCATCATAAATTATGACGAACATAACGCGCCGTATAATCTTGGAGAAAAAGAAGTAAAATTCAGCTCATTCTCTGTAATATTTGCGAATATCGTGTTACGTAGTGTAGAAGACAGACAACATGTACGTTGGAGCTAGTAGCGGTTATGTGTGAATAATTAATAGAAAATATTTTTGAGAATCGGTTTCTAACCATTACATTGCCACCACAATACCCATAACAGGGGGCTTGCCTAGTTATATATCTACTGACTTTTGAGACACTGCATTCATTTCAATATTACATCCATACTTATGCTCCTGTACGATAGCATATTTATATAAACTATTGGTAAACCTTAGACCAAAGTAAACACATATATTGGTCAAATGTATTTGAGAAAGATAGCTCTAGTCCACTTAACACTTAACTTATGTAATGCATTAAAATGTATTACTATTAGTTATGTAATGCCTAATTAGTTTCATAAATTATGCAATAAGTCTTATTCCAAGAAAATTATCACATAGATGAAAAGTTATGTAAAAATTATACGCTTTTCCATCATCTAACTATGACACGAGGTCTATAAATATATATAGGTTCTTCCAGGAAGTCTCAATCTGAATATAACTATTTAAAAAACTAAAAGTCGTAAAAAAATTATAAATTTCCATTTGACTGTTTATTCATTTCTGACTTATTTATTCATTTATATGTTCTATGAATATATTTATTTAATAAAATGAAAAATTATGGAAAATATCATGGTGAACGGACGACACCTGAACCAATGAATGGCACTGATGTATTTTTTGTGGATTTGTGATTGGTTCGTACCCTCCATTCATTTAGAAGGATCACAGATTTATAAAAATGATTATAACGAGAAATCGAATGTCATATATTCAATTTTTCGATCAATTTCCATAGCTTTTCTAGTTTGTACCAAATGAAAATTCATATTTTTTTCAGTATATCTGAAATTTAAACTATATAAAGAAAGAGTGTGTGATTTTCACACATATAATAAATCTCATGGTTATCTCATCTTTCAAGGGTTAATTGATATATTTTAACATAAAATTTAAAAGCTCAGTCAGTATATTCTAAATAGATTGAATAAAAAGTAAATCTTTAAAAGTTTTAGATGTTTGATGCGGCGCACAGTGAAAACTGGCGTTTTTGTGCAAAAACCTCTAAATTGTTTAAATCTTCTGAAATTCTTATAATTTCCAATTTTATTCAGAGCGCTGAATTAAATGGAATGCTTTTTTTTATTTATTTTTATAATTTTCATAATATTTTCAAGTGCAAAAATATTAATCTTAATTTTTCCATTATTAAAATAATTTTATCCTATAAATGCAATGTTATTCTGATTCAGAGTAGTTAATTTGATTATTATTCTCACTTTATTTTGGTTACACCTTCTAAGAAGGCCCCTGACTTCATACGCAATACGCAAAGGAAACTTACACAAAAGTTGTTCCAATATGGACACTTTTATGGGAAAATAGTCTCATCACAAAAGTCAACAAAGCTAATTTTTTCTGGTCAATCAAAAATGTGAATTTTCCAAGTATAAATTGGAAGTGGCCGTAGAAATTTAGATAGAAACCTACTTTGGAAAAACTGCAGCTTGTACGCTTACATTCGTTGGTGTTGACTTAGCCGATTTTTTGTTTTTTGTTTACAACAAAATAACAACGGGCCGCCCGTTGCCGAAATAGAAAACTTTGACTCCCTACCATGGGTAGGTAGTATAGGACTCCAATGGAAGTCTTGGCCGAAAAAAAAAAGCAACAAACAGTAAAACTCCCTTTTTCCCAATGACGAAATAACGTCTGTAAGATTAGATCTAAGACTCACAAATACCGTTTAATGGGAGAACCAATTACGGTGAATTCATTTGTTGGTAGTTGAGTGTAAAAAATCACACTCATCAATATGATTAGACATATTTCATTTTGGAGAATTTTTTCACACTTTCCACTACAGTGCGGTAGGGGGAATGACGAACAATAGATGTACTTGTAGGATGTTGTTGTGGCTTTAGGGCGTAAAACCCAATGGTCATCAACGCCCATAGTACGTTGGATTCAACGATGTTTTCCCAAATTGAGAAATAAAATATGACTCAACAGTTTTGGCCGTTTTCGGAATTCTATTAAGCTCACAATAGTGAGAAACTTAAGCGAGCCAGAAATATTAGAACCCGCGTAAATTAGTGAAAATATCTCTGAAGTAACACCTCTAATGCCAAGTTTTTAATTTTATAATGTATTTATAATACGATTTGTAATTTTATAATGCGGGTAGGTTTTTAAGAAAGGATATAAGGTGTCGGATGTATAATGAATGATACACCGTATGAAATCGAAACTTCCATTTTAACCATTGAAAATTAAAATCTGTACCACTACAACACTTGGTTTGAACAGGTGTACAATGTTTTGTAAAGAAGTAGTATTCCTTGAACATCGGTTGTACAAAGAAGTGATTTGTTCAGAATAACGCTCAACCTTGAAATTTTTCCCCACTTTACCCCGGAGGGTTCCCCGAAGTGTTGTCCTAAGACTACAGTAAAGAATAAATTAATATCTATACAGGCCTATTCGAACTTGCCAGATCCTTAGTATCACAGGACTTTACTCAATGAGCCACTCCGTGCCCTCATTCTGACAATTGCATTAATTTATTTACTGATTTTATCAGTATGTTTTTTATAGTTTATCTGAAGTTTGGTTTATGGTCAATGACCACTAATGTCCTTTCTTTTTATCACGTATCGGCCACTAAGGACCACGTGAATATCAATGGTTAGGCTTCTTTGAGAGTCTTGATTTTCTATCTTCCCATCGCAGTTTAATGATCATCGAATGCCTTTCTTTTCTTTCTTCGTACCCACACTTTTTTCTCTTCCAATACTGGTGAGATTTTTCAATGTTTTCCTATACGTATCTCTATCTAAACAGTCAGTATCTGGAATTTTGTCTCTTTAATTACTCTCTCATTTGCTTCGTGTATCCTCCCAGGTTTTTGTAGCTTAAATTTTTTTTTTAAAGATCTTTTTATTCAATCTTTCCTCCTTCATCTTCTTCATGTGCCCATAGTACATCAGCCTTCTGATTCTTATCTCGGTTTCCAGGTCTTTGATGTTTCTGTAGATCTCTTCGTTAGATCTTAGCCTGTAACCTTTTTGTGTTTTCCTGGGCCCATAGATTTTTCTTAAGATTCTCCTTTCTATTTTTAGCAACCTTTCCAAGTTGGACAAGCATGCGGTCTCCACCCCATATAAAATCATAGGCGTTACCACAACGTTGTGATGCCTTAACTTTGCATTGGAGGAGAGGTTCTTCTTATTGTAAATTTTAGCTGTGTGATAACAGAAATTTTCTAATTTTGCGGTTTTCTCGCGGGTGCTCTCTCAGAACCGTTGTGACAAATTATTTCTCCCACGTACTTAAATTTTCTTATCACTTTTATAGTGTGTTTGAAATTTAATGTGCTTTTATATATATATATATAAAATGTGTCACAAGAACTGGTGACAATTATAATGTAAGAACCCTTCTTTTAAAAACTAGCATGATATCCACTCATTGCTCTTCCCCCTTCTCTCCATCTAGCAATTACAACTGTTTTAACTATAATTAGTTAATTATAAACCGTTCGCCGAAAGGAGGTCTTAATTAAAGTTCAACATCTTCAGCTCCCAGGTGTGAGATAAACGGGAGTGGGGTCACTGCTTCAGCTGTTCCCGAAACTTTATCACGCTCCTATCGCCACTGCCCAGATGTAGCAGGAAGGGCTGCTGGAGGTACAGGTACTTGTAGCTCGTGGACAGGGGCAGTTGCTGGGCGAAGGCACCTGTCATTGCCACCTGCCAGATTGCCAGCGGTCAATCCCGATCCGTTAACTGCATCCTTCCGTCCCAGTTCTCTAGTACGTTCTTGGCTCAACAAGTTTACTTATCTGCCGAGGATTTTATACCTGCACTGAATTACTGCACACCTTCGGTATTTGACGTCGAGGAAACGTAATACATTGTTTACGGGTAGAGTATGTAAAAACCAAAATGGAAACCAGGGGAAAAAGTTTGATTGAAGGAAATTAGTAGTCGACTCTTTAAAAATTACGTTTCTGATTAGGTATACTGTCTTAACTATCTTCAATCTTTGGTTTGGTTTGGACTTTACACAACTGATATATCAGTCGTGTTTTTCCCTCGTGGTTCCCGATATGTAAAGTTTGTACCTTATGAGTGATGTATCACTACAAATTGACAAATTTGGGGTTAAAAAATATACTTCCTACTACGAAAATTGTGGTAAAACATTTACTAAAAAGTATTATTTCGGGTTTAACGTCCCAGTGTTCTCCAATTTAGAGCAGGAAATATGAGTTATCCTACAAATTACTAAACAATTTTAGACAGAAAGGGAGGAAGTTATAGGGTTGCCATGAAATGAAAGTCAACCGGCCTAGGAGGCGTTCGAACCGGCACCGTTTCTAATACGACTATGCTTGTTTATGGCTCAACAATCTCGGTAATCCACGGTTTTATCAAAGGCTTACAGTGCATATATCAGATGGAATGACGAACAGTGGCGAAGAACTTTATGATAAAGCAGGAATTTTATTGAGCAAATAAACAACTCTTTAAACTGGAAATAACCATCCAATTACACAACTATTATAATATTAACACAATTTTTAAGTGTATAAAAAAATAATAATTAATTTCATGGTTAGAGGTGTCAATTGGGTTAGCCACTGTAACAAATCTAATATGATGAAATTGCAAATTATTATTAGATAAAAGTGGGTTTAAAATATATATATATACACACACACATACATATTTGGGATCATAGCAATTGAGTATTCTTGTTATGTCTCAGTTTATGTCACTGGACTTTTACGCACTCTTGAACAGGATGTTTTTTTGTTCTTCTAGTACAAAAATATTCGAATATTTAAAAAACAAAATATAAAATCTTCTTAAAGTTATATGTTCTACTGTATGAGTTTCATTGATGCAATTAAATCTAGTGAATGAAAATTACTCTTCCTTGTTTTAATCTTTTTTTATTTTTTTTTTTTCATTACTTCCAATAACAACGTTTCGAGGTTGTCACCCCATCATCAGGTATCTACAATAAATTCTGAAAATTCATCCTATGAATGCAACAATTAATAAATATATCACAATTTCTTTTTTAAATTTACTAACAATTACCTGATTAAGTATATCTTTTAATATCACATTTTATGTTCCCCTTATTAGTCTTAAAATGTTAATAATAAACATATTTATGTCTATTATATAGAACATTAATAATTAAAAATTCCAACGTAATTATAAATAAGGAGATTTGAAATGCCTTCCTAATACCATGTTATCTTTACTATTGGTGACAAATAGATTATAAACTAAGTCAATACTCTCCTACCACAAAGTACTCTGTTCCACAAAAGATGACTAATCTATTAACAATATTTTTTTATTAAATCACATTACAACACATTGATGTATTAAATTTATTTTAATAACTATTACTATTGTAAACCATTAAATTAATAATGATTTACTATATCTATGTAATGTGTACATAAATTTTAGGTATTCTTTTTTAAAATTAATAGCGTTACCAATATTTTTGTGATATGTATTACTTCAGTTATTTTTCTATTTCTTGTTTGAATTACTATGACTAAAATGTTTTTCTTATGTATAATTATGTTGGAATTTTTAATTAATAATATTTAGCTTATTGACTAATATATGATTATTGTTAACGTTTTAAGACTAATAATGAGAACATAAAATGTAATTTTAAGAGATATATAAAATAAATTTAAGAAATATTTATACACATATTTTCATTGTTTTTTACTCCCATTTGATACTTTTTATTCTGACGTTCAATGATTAGATATTTAGAAGAACATAGTCTGGCTTACGATAAATAAAAAACAGTTTCAATAAATTCTTTAGTTTTTATATTGGTTTTAATAGTTTCTTCTATTGCAGGTATTTATTGGAGCTGCCGTGATTGGAGGATTCGTAGGGGATGAATGGACAATAGAGAAATTATGTTCTCGAAAGATGGTATAGAAGCCAGGTTGCACAATATGGAGAATCCATCGATCACCTGATTCCTGACAGCATTATATATGTCCCAGAAACATGTATATCATCCCACTGCTAACTAGGCATGGTTGCTTCAGGGCCTATTCAGCCCGCTTCAAGCTACAAGCTGAATTGCCGAGACCTACATCCGCCTCTTTGGATGAAAGAGTACAACATAAGTTCTTCTGTTACACATGTTTTGCACGAGAAAAGGCAGAGCTGGATAGGTTTCTAGGACAGACGTCAGAACTTGAAATCTTAGTCGTCGTCGTCTTGGGGATCTTTAAGTAAGAGAACTGAAGTGCTGTCAGATCGGAAGGCAGCTCAGGATAAATAAGTGTCAGAAGCCAGGGAATGCCTGAATAAAGAGTCTAATAAGTAGAAACATAGCCACCCTGTTCAGCGCGATGAGGCGCCTGGCAGCGATTTAGTGGGGTCATGAAGATGAATATGATGGTGTTTTTTTTAGTGAGTAATACTCTCACACGGTTGTGACTTTCACATCGTCTTCTTTAAGATTTTTTCCCAGCCTCTAAAAAAAGATCACTTTGCGAGAAATTGATAATTTAAATAGGGGACGTAAAATGTCTATATCCGTTTAAAACTCGGATTTAAACTTATTCACGATCACAATACTCCACATTGCTATGTATTTCTAATAAGTTAGTGAAAGTAAAAATTGCATAAATTAGTTTATTTAATACCGAGTTTCAACCCATAAAATACGCTTTATTGAGGAAAAATAAAAATATATTAGAGAAAGTTAATAGTAATTAACTAACCAGTTATTGCGCTTGAAATTTCTTGTCTTTTGTGCAGCGATTTGTTACTTAACAATGATAAAATATCAATAAATATTACTATCCAAAAAATGCTAAAAAAATTGGCCTATAAACTAATATTATGTTGTTTGTTAAAGCCACCTCAAATCGACTGTCTTTTTGTTGAAGGGCTTTAAAATGAACAAAAAACAAACTGGCTCGGATTAAACATTTATTTGGCTCATTTCAAAAACTAACATAAACAAAATATACAAGTAAAAATAAAAAGGCCTTTCAGATAAAAATAAAATAGTTCGATACATTATGGATATGAGAATAAAACTAATTTACACACACAAAAAAAAGAAATAAATATATAAAATAAATACTGCACGACGAAAGGTTGCTTCACTCCGATAGGTCCGAGGAAGAGGTGCTGCCGAGATGGTAGGTCTGGCTCATCGATGGTCCAAATATCCAACAGTCGTATCGTATTAGGCCAGCCGACAATGTAATGGACGCAGACAGGGATGGTTACACACGTTCCTTGGGTTCAGGGGTTGGCCACTAATTACTTAATTAGTTGGAACTCATATTAAAATCGAAACACAGGAGTGGTCTGGTTCCTAACTGTTATGACGACGAGTACACTCAAAAAATGTCAAATAAAATAATATCAACCAAACGCAGACAGGGCTGCTAATGACCCTAATTAGTCGGAACTGGTATATTAAAGTCGAAACACAGAAAAGGTCTGGTTTCGAACTGTAGTGACGACTAAAACACTCAACAAATGTCCAAACTATTTAACTATAAACGCAGACGGGCTACTGAGGACGCTATCAGGGCCACTAATTAGTCGAAACTGCTCTAAAAAAACTAAGATGGTCGGTCCGTTGCTAGGTGACGCTTCTTAGCAACAATTATCACACCTAACAACTGTCTCTATTACTCAATATTATAAACAAATATAATTACACATTTTTCTTTTAAAATAACTAAATCTAAATAAAACAATGCAAATAAAAATAAATGTAACTAAATTAAATACTAATAAAGTTCAAATACTATTTAGAATTATTTACAAGGTTATATTATATTATGGCGTTAACATTGTCATTTAAATTAATTTTTAGTGATATTTGTTCTACTATTATTATGTTAAATCTTCTAAACCTAGCATTTCTATGTTGTATATGAGTAAATGTTATATATAACAGTAGTTCTGGACCTTATAATTAGCATTATGACTTTATCTCCCTTGCATTTTTTGTAATCATGAAATGACCATACAGAAATATAATTGAATAGAGGTTGTTGATACAGCTTTCTCTCTCATCTTTTAGAGACGGTTCATACCTCGTGACGTCAAAATATTTTGAAAAGGTATCATCTCTTGGAATTGGGATTAGGGTGATGTCACAAACAGAGAACAATGAAGCCCATAAATAATTAATGTAGCTGTCGGCTCTGAGTCAGTTGGACCCGGGACCGAAAGGGGATGTTTTACGACGCTACAGCCTCTAGTACGGTCTCTTCATTTGGTATAATCTTCTATAGGAGCGCTGTTCCTTTATTTTATAACTCGGCTGTATAAACTTTAATATTTTCAAAAGAAAAATGCTCTATTATCTTAACAGTGGCAACTCGTGATGAACGGACTCTTTATGCCCCATTCACGCACCCATCTTTCTGTGGTAACAGTCTTACTCCCTCGAGAAACGACTTCTAAATAGATTAAGTTGTGTAAATGTTCTATAAAAGTGAAGGAAAATTCATCGTGAAAATTTCTATTAGGCAGCAAGGGCTATAGTAGCGTTCCCCTTAATATTACGGCAAAGTGCTGAATGTTCCTATCAAAATTTTAAATGCATAATTGGCAAAAAGATAGATAAGAGAGGTTTGCCGAGGAAGCGTTCATTCATAAAGAGTGCACAGGACTTAATCCAGTAGAGGTGTTAAGCATTTTGCACATAATGGGAAAAAACGCCTATATTTTCCTAATATTTAATCTGTCGTTATTTTCCCTTTTACCTCTACACCTATACCTAATTTGGTTTTGTTCTGACGTCCTCGCAGCATTTCTCTCTCGAGTACACTCCTAACGAGACATATTTGTTTCCTCGTTTGAGGATTTTACTCACCTACATTTATTATTTTTAATCATGAGCATTTACTAGACAAACGGTCTAAATTGCCAATCCATTACAAAAGACTGATCTATATGACTATTATAAGGCCTATCTGGACATACGGAGTTGAGCTTTAGGGCTCCACTAAACCATCAAATTCCTCCAGAATCCAATCCTTACATTCCAAAATCCTTCGTAAAATCATTAATGCTCCTTACTTTGTCACAAATCAAGTCATCCATCAGGACCTCAATGTTCCATATGTTGCCGATTTTGCCAGAACCAGATACCGTTCCTTCCATAATAAACTTCTCAACCACCCAAATCCATTTGTTTCTAACCTGGCTTCTCTTTCATTACCTAATAATCCTCCTAGGCGTCTGAAAAGAAGATGCCCTCACGATCTTCTCCTCTAGAAATGTAATTGGAGTTCTATCAGTGGGTAGATTCTCCACATGTTTGTAACATGTCACTATGTCACCAACAGCAAATTTACTTGCTGTTTATATGTGTATACAGTTGTAAATAACAATAAATAAATTATGAAAAAAAAAAAAAAATCAAGAGCCGAAGCAAGAAAATCTCAGATCTTTTACGAAATATAGACTCTTCAATTCCTGATGGAAGAGTTTACAATTTACAATTTCAAATTGTATTGAAAGTAATTGTAAAGATTTTTATAATAATTACATCCAGTTATATAAACAATATAGTACAAATGGCCTGCCATGAGTTAATGCTCACGGGACGCCTCTTAGGGGACAAAAAGTAGGGCACTTCGGCCGGGTTAATAGACCCCAGTGGCCAGAAGGTGGATTCCTGGTTGAAGATATGAGAGCCTAGAAGGATCGGAGTCGAATCTCACCACCCTAGAAATACCTCCTACCACTTGGAGAAGAAGGGAATATCCCAAAATGGAAACTCGTAGAGAAATGGAACCAGATGAAACCCAGAGGCAGTGACGAGTGCGAGGACAGCAAATGCCGCGGATGCGCACCTGGTGTCTCAATGCCCTCGCACAAGATGTTTCGAATCTGGGAGGGAGGGAAAATTTTCGGAAAATCTGATACCATTATGTTTCTTCGTAAATTAACCATTTTCTCCAAAAAAAATCCTTATCTCATGAAATATCGCCAAAAATGTTTGTTTAGTGAGAACAATCCTGTAGAATGAATTTTAAGTAAATTTAATAAGCTTTCGTTTCATCTTATAAAATTCATTTATTTCTATTTCCAACTGTACATTATAAATTTGATCTCAGTTAAAAATAGAGTGATGCTGGCATGTAGAGAAACTACCCATTGGTAGCACTCTAATCTTGTAAAATAATGTTTTTTAGATACTGCCAATTAACAAAAACGTCGTGAGAAAGTACGAAAATACAAAACTTTGATCCATCAAGTTTGTATTATTGATGTAAGGAATTGGAATTTTTCAGGCCGCTGGTGTTCCCAAACCCAATTAAAAAAAGTATTACGCTACTTACCCATACTCACAGAATCAAGTTTGCGAGCATGCCGAGTGGCGGCGATCATCAAAGCCTTTGATTGCCACTGGTGGCGCAACAAAAGATGATTGGTATGATTAGTTTAATCCTATTTGAGCTACCGAGATGACTTCGATATCAACAAGAAACGAAAAGTAGATGCAGAGAGTCGCCAGTTTCAAGAAAAATGGACGGAAGAATTCTTTTTTATCTTGCACAATGGTAAGCCTATTTGTTTGCTGTGTAATTAATCCATTTCAGTGATGAAATAATTCAATATAATGAGGCATTACTTAACTAAATATCCTATTCTAACTCACTGACAGGAGAAATAAGAAAAGACAAAATCCAGAAGCTTACCACAAATTTGGAAAAACAGCAAAATAAAAGTTTCATAAAGAAAGAAAATTGGCAAAGTCATTAAAACCATTTGCTGAAGGAGAATTTATCAAGGAGTGTATGTTAGAAGTTTGCAGTGTTTTGTGTCCTGAAAAGAAAAATGAAATTGGAAAAATTAGTTTGTCAAAACGAACTGTTGTCCGACGTATAGACATAATGGCTAATGATATAAAAACAAAATTGACTGACCATATGGCTGGATTTGAATTATTTTCCATAGCATTAGACGAAAGCACCGATTTGTCTGAAACAGCTCAACTGGCTATATTTATTCGAGGTGTTGATGAAGAGTTCAATGTTACTGAGGAATTGCTTGTTTTACAGGCGCTAAAAGGAACCACTAGAGGGGAGGACATGTTTAATGAAGTTCAAAAGATATTCACAAGTTTCGGCTTTTGGTGGTCAAAATTAGTTGGTGTATGCATAGATGGTCCACCTTCTATGGTCGGCTTACGTAAAGGTTTCATCGGAATTATGAATGAAAAGGCAACTGAATTCAATATGCAAAAAGATGATTTGACAGTCCTTCATTGCATTACCCACCAACAGAACTTGTGTTCTAAGTCCATTCGACTCCAGAATTTTATGAATGAGGTAGTAAAAACCATGAATTTTATTCAATCACGAGGGCTTAACCATCGTCAGTTCGAGGCGTTTTTGGATGGAATATCAACCGAATATGATGACTTATCATATTATAGTAAAGTCAGCTAGGGAAAGCTAAGCAAAGGGAAAATGCTGAAACGGTTTAAGAGCTTAGGAATGAAATAGCAGATTTTATGCAAATAAAAGATAAACCACTATCTGAATTGATTGACCCAGAATGGATATGTGACTTAGCATTTCTGGTCGATCTTACAGGCTATATTAATGATTTAAATTTGAAACTTCAAAAACAATAATATAGTGTAAATTATACAAATAGATTAGTACAGCCATTCGAAATCGGTTCAAAACAAAATTTGTTTTTGGGAGGCACAGATGCTGTCTGATAACAGTTACTATTTCACCGCGCTCTCTGCGCTTGAAAATATTGCTTATGCTCAATATGCTGAAGAACTCAAGTTATTGTTGGAGCAATTTTCGAACAGATTTAGCGATTTCAAAAAGATCAAAGACTATTTAAATTTATTTGCTACTCCAACGAAAAGCAATGTACAATGCTCCAATACACTTGCAAATGGAGTTGATCGAGATTCAAGAAAACTTACTCCTCCTAAAATCTAAATTTGAAGACGTGGAGTTGTGCGATTTATACAAAAAATACCTCGAAGAAGACCATTTTCCACAGCTTAGAAAATCCGCAAGAAGATCGATTTGTGCGTTTGGCAGTACTTATAAATGCGAATAATTCTTTTCAATGATGAAAGTTAATAAATCAAACCATGTACAAGGTTAATTGACCATAATTTGGAAAATTCTTTGTATCTTTGTATTAGTGAAATTAATGGAAACATCGATGGATTAGTTTCCCAAATTCAAGCTCAGGTGTCTCATTGATTTCGGTGTCGCTATTTAACTTTAGTAGTTTGTAATTATTCCAAATTTCACGATTGAATTATTATGTTGAACCTATTTTTTTCATTTCATTTTGTTATTTTAATAAATGGTATTATATAGTTTGTATTATATAGATTGTATAATAGTTGGTATTATATATTATAAAGTTTGGCCCACAACATGTCAAACGTTCCCCATACCTTCTCTACACCGTCTACAGCTGACATCCCAACCATTTCTAACACTATCCTCACCACGTATGCCGGTGACATATGTGTGCTCGCAGTTAATAATAACCCTTTAATTACATCCCAAGTTCTCCAATCCTACATCACAGCCCTGGAAGAATGGTGTCGTAATTGGAGGATTAAAATAAACTTCAACAAACCCCATCGAATCACCTTTACCCTTAGTCGTAAACTTACCGACTGCCCTACAGTTTCATTTAATGATGTTAATCTTACCCCTGTCGAACAGATCCGCTACCTTGGACTAAATTTGGACAAACGATTAACCTAGAATCCTCACACAAGACTGCAAAGACAGGAAACTGCACGTCGCTTTTGACTATTACAGCTCTTACAAGAAAAACGGTCTAAACTTGCAACACATTACAAAAGACTGATCCACATGACTGTAATAAGGCCAATCTGGACAAATGGAGTTGAGCTTTGGGCCTCCACAAACCTTCGAATTTCTCTCGTATTCAATCCTTACAATCCAAAATCCTTCGTAAAATCCTCAATGCTCCTTACTTTGTCACAAATAATATCATACATAAAAACCTTACCCATCAATGAATCAGATATCATTCCATTATAAACTGCCCAACCACCCAAACTCACTAGTTTCTAACCTTGCTCCCTCTTCCAGTCCTGACAATCCTCCGAGGTGCCTGAAAAGATGATGGATCTTCTCTAATAACGTAATTGGAGTTCTTGGTGCCACGTGTCCTGCTAATGTAAAAACGTCAACTACCAATGGGTAGCTTCTCTACAGGCCTGTATCACTCCATTATAAAGATACATCAAATTTACTGAATGTATTACTATGTACAGTTGTAAATTTCGATAAAGATATTTAAATAAAAAAAAAAAAAAAAATAGAATTTTAAACTACACTGATCAATGTGAAAAAGAGAATAATATATGACAATGAGTGGAAGAATTGCTTGACAAAAAAACTTTGAGAAACTTGAAAAAAAAATAAAACTAAATAAAAAATTTACTTACCAAACTGAAAAACAAATTTTAATGAAAATAAAAAGCTGTTAACCAATTACCTCCTTATGCCAACCAGCCTCCGTTCTCCAATAGTATAGATCTTTTAGATCGCCAATTAAATGAAAGCAATAGCACTTCTTGGAAACAATTAAATGGAGGTTTATGATTCATATTTTAAATTTTGAATTAAAAAAGGTATAGCAGAAATTAAAACATACTAATGAAATATTTTTCCAAGAGCCCAAGAGGAGAAGAAAGGCAGTTATTTCACCCCAATTTTCGATTACTTAATTAAAAACTAGGTATAATTACTAGTCATAATTGATGAGTCTGCCAAGTGTAGGAAGAAGGAATAAAAAATGGCGGTTGTTTCAAAACGTTAAAAATAATTAATTTTTATTCGGAGCTCAATTCTTTACAATTACGAAAAGAAATAGAAAATCTAAGAGAGCATCATTTAAAGTAGAAATTTTTTTCTAAAATGTAAGCTTCAATAGAGCTATTAACGCTCAATAGTTCTCTAGATATAGCTTTTTAAAAAGCAACATTTCTTAAAAATGTATGAAACTTACTGAAACATCAGTAGTTAGTGAATTTATTTTGAAAATCTATATCTCAAAAACCATTTGACCCACAGATGTCTAATAGCTCTCAAATTAAAGCTTGTTTATGACGTTTATTTCCGTAGGAGTAGTAGTTTTCGTGAAATATGCTAAAATAAATTGATTTATAGTTATTCGGACAAAGTTTCATTTGCCAAATTTATATTCATATGTGAATATCATAAAAACTACTAACCCTCCGAAGATGGGTGTCTTAAACTACTTTATAGTAAGTTAATTTCCTTTGTTTTGAGTGTTGACAGACCATAAGGTGCGTCTTATGGGTCTAGAGATATATTTTTTCAAAAATCCAACATTTTATACAAACAACTAGAAATTAACATTTTGTGAGTTTAATTTGTCAAATATGCGCCAACTGTGATGGCTCTCACCCAGCGAACTACAGAGGTTGCAAAATCTTCAAGGAACTAAGAAACATCAGAGCTCAAACCCGTCAACCTCCAGCATATCAACCTCAGACACCTCAGCCTTCTCCAGCTCCAAGGATGGACGACCAACGAGCTTTTCCAATATTTCCACGTCATCAGATGGAG
>NW_027115160.1:38782-53002 GCF_000696795.3 Halyomorpha halys
TTTTTTTTCTCTTCTCTCTCTCTCTCTCTCTACATCTCATTCGCTGGTTGTAAAAATACTTTTACAGTTGTGAATAAACTTAATAAAGTAATAAAAAAAAAAAAAAAATTTGTCAAATATCATAAAAACTACTTCTCCTACAAACATAAAAGTTTTAAAGTATTTTATAGTAAATTCAACTAGCTTTAATTTGAGTTCTAGCACACGTTCAGATGTCTAACGGTTTCTGAAATGAAGTTTTTCATAAATCAAACTTATTGCCGAACAACTATAAATCAATTTATTTTAGCATATATCATGAAAACTACTATTCCTGCAAAGATAAAGTTCATAAACTACTTATTTAGTACAATTATTTAGCTTTAATTTGAAGGCTAATAGACATTTGTACGTCGAATGGTTATTGAGATATTTCATATTGATATTTCAGTACATATGTATGTAATGTTGTTTTTAAAAGGCTATATCTCGAGATCTATTGGACGTAAATAGCTCTATTATGGCTCATATTTCAGAAAATTTACTCTTCTTTAAACAATGTTCTTTTAGATTTTCTAGTGTTGTTGGTATTTTTTATGATATAGAGCTCCGAATGAAAAATTAAGGTTTTGAAACAGCCGCCATTTTGTATGTATATAATTATATATTATATAAGAAAAAGCCTATACTTTGCAGACTCATCAGTTTTGACTAGTAGTTATACATAGTTTTCATTAAAGTAATCAAAATTTGGGGTGTGATAACTGCCTTTTTTTCTTCCGGCTCTTGTGTAAATGTCGATATTTTCCTAGTATTGCCTCTGTTTGTTTATACTTTACTCTACCTTGCGTTAAAACTTAGATGTTGTTATTGTCGGTTGTTTACGTTACTCCCTCTTTTACCTCGCTACCTATACTCAATTCAGTTTTGTTGTGGCCTCCTCGCAGCGGTAAGCATTTCTCTCACCAGTACACTCCTAGCATGACATATTTTTTTTTCTCATTTGAGCATTTTGATCACCTGGACATCTGCGATTCTTATTTTAAATCAAGAGCAGAGGTAAGGTGATCGTTCATAGATCTTTTTGGAAATTTCTCAGCCCCTGATTGAGCTACAATCTACAATTTAAATTTCAAATTGCATTGATAGAATGCTACCAATGGGTAGTTTCTTTACACGTCTGTAACACTCCAATTTAACAGATTTACTAAATGTATTATTATATACAGTTGTAAATAGTAATTAATAAATATTTTAAAAAATTGCATTGAAAATAATCGTTTGCATCGGTCATTTACGATCATTATTTAGGAAAATAATTGTTTGCATCATTTTACTAATGAATTTTTTTTTACTAGTTAAAAAAAAATTACTTTATATAAGTTACCTTTTACATTTTGGTGGTTTTAAATAAATATTTTTCAAATCCTAGTCCGTATTAAGATACCCAATCCAAAATTGTAAATCAAAAATTCATTTTTATACATTTTTTTTCTAAGACCCACTAAAATTCTATGGAGCCGGGAATATTAATAATTGTGAGTTAAATGCAATAAATCATACTATAATCGTAAGATAAGATTGATTCGTACATTGTTAATGTTACTAAACAAGAACGAATTAGAATGAAACATATCCATTAAATTCCTTTCATTTTCTCAAGACTATCACCTCATTTATTATTTCCTTCATTTGGTTTCTGAACTTTAGCATAATGCATGATATAGATTTTTGTCATCATTACTTTCAGATATATAAAAAAAAATTTAGTACAAATCGCTTACCATGAGATAAATGCTCAAGGGACATCTCTTAGGGGACATAAAAATAGGACACTCCTCTCTAGTTAATACATTTCGAAAAGTTTTTTTTTTAAATAATTTATTTATTGTTATTTACTACTGTATAAAAATATATACAAGTAAATTTGCTGTAGGTGACATAGTGACATGTTACAAACATGTGGAGAATCTACCCATTGATAGAAACTCCAATAACATTTCTAGAAGAGAAAATCGCGAGGCCATCTTCTTTTCAGA
Organism: Halyomorpha halys; assembly: GCF_000696795.3. Classification (NCBI taxonomy): domain Eukaryota; kingdom Metazoa; phylum Arthropoda; class Insecta; order Hemiptera; family Pentatomidae; genus Halyomorpha; species Halyomorpha halys. Next base: position 40,801 of record NW_027115160.1, read on the forward strand.
CATCTAGGAGCATTATTATGTAATGAAGGAGTAGTCAGGTTAGAAACAAGTGGATTTGGTTGGGAAGTTTATCATGGAAGGAATAGTACCTGGTTCTGGCCAAATCGGCAACATATGGGACATTGAGGTCCTGATGGATGACTAGATTTGTGACAAAGTAAGGAGCATTAAGGATTTTGGAGTGTAAGGATTGGATTCGGGGGAATTTGATGGTTTAGTGGTGGAAAAGTTAAAAATTAAATAAATAATTTATAAATGTTTTACTTATTATAATTTCTTTCTCAGTGATCTCGTGTTCTTTGTAGTCATTAGAAGTAAAGTATACACTTCATACTACATTTTCTTTTATCTCAATTGATACCGTCGCATAGTTTTTTTTTTTATGCCCGATAGATTGTTTTCATGTTTGCTGTTCTACTAAATACTTCTGTTCGTTTCTACCTTCGCTCATATCTGAAAAGGAAATTATATATTTTAATTATAATTCATCTTATTTATTTATAGTTTTGATCACTTCCCCTTAGTCGCTGTTTCTTTAATATTAACTTCTAAGCCCCCTTTTAGTTCTATTTTTGTCTTGCAATTACTGTAGCTAATCGTTTTTTATTTGACATTGTTTTTTTACTTGAGTTATATACTCAGTATACAAATACCTCTTGCCTAACTTTTATTTTATTACCCGAGGTATATTCTCTGGCTGGGAAAAGCAACCCTTAGCCTGAGGATTTTTTTCCCACTGCTCTGGGTTAAAAGAATCACTTCCCAAATTATTTATCAAAACAATTAATTAGTGAAAAATTAGAAATACACCACATACTAAATCTGAACACTTATAAAAATAATCTATATCTATGAAGTATTTCAACTTTATAATTTAATGAATTACCAACTTTAGAGTTTGAGTGACTGTAATAATTTTTTATGTTAAAATTTAACAATATAATTTTTTATTCTAAACTTTTAAAAATATTCTTGTTTTTATGTGCAAACTTTTATATAATAAATAGATTTTTTTTAAACAATGAATTAATTTATTACTTAAATAAAAAAGATAAAATTAGATTAATAATGATTTTACTTTCTTTTGCAATCATTTCGTCCAATTATATACAGGAATAGTGCAGAACAACACCTGAACTAAAATTCTCACCCCTTAATGAACAAAAAGTAAATACCTTTGGCATATTTAAATTAAAACACCACTATTGAGAACTAACTCATCCTTCAACACCAAATAATTCACCCCTTCAACTAAAAGCTTACATAATATGTGTTACATATTAAATACTTATATACTGGTACAAAATATGTAAATTCGTAAGAACTCGCTACGTGAGATTTTCTCTCACAAAAAAATTTTTTTGTCCGCTTAAAACAAAAAAAAGGGAAAGAATCTATACCTGGGAGTATGGGGTAGGGGAAGTTATCGAAGGTTAGTGCGGAGTTGGACATCAAAGAGGGCGCTTGTTTCCACTCGCTGTGAGAGTTTCTCTCTATAGAGAGTTCTCACGGGACCTTTGGCCTTGGTCTGAAATCCAATATCAGCGTCCAGTTCTCACACAAGTTAGTACATTATTTTCTTACATTGTTTTATTTGTTTTAAATAATCATTATACTTGCGGCAAATTATAGTATTTTTATAGTCATAAAATTAACAAACATATACCCATAAATGATAACTATTAGCAGTTCCGAAGGACTACTCCAACATGGTGGGTGGGCATGTACTCAGTTAAACAAATCGTTTCATTGTAGATTCTAACCCAAACTATTTTTATTACTGCTATACATTGTTAACAGCTATCGACCTCCGCTCGCTGCGCGCGCTCAGGAGGTAAGCATACTACCATCTGATTCTTATCATCCTTATGATTATTTACATTTTATATTTCATATTATAATCTACAATGATGTTATTTCGTTTTATCATTGGATATTACTAAACACACCCGGCTTTGGAGTAGTGCTTCGAAATTAGTTATTGAAAATTTGTTATCTTATCTTTTCTTTCTCCATTACAACAAAAGTTGATGAATAGTTTGTCTCAGTACAGCATGGCGGGAGGGAGTACACTCACTTAAGCACAATATTCACTCTATATATACCATGTGTTTTATAGTTATGGGTTATAAGCTTCACTAATATGAAGGAACAATAAAGAGTTTAGGATCCTTTTGTAACTAATTCGACAGGTCAAAATGGTCATGCAAGATATGCGATGCCTAGTTTTTCTTTAGTTGGATTGCTCATCGGAAATTCCTTCTTCCCTTAAAGCACGTTGGAAAAAGTTGTTCAAGACGCAGGCAAGAACGGACGGTGCCAATCGGAACTTACGCATTTGTTCATAATACAGAATTTACCTATCTCGGAGTAGGTAATATAATCCGGGAGTAAGTCGTCACAATCAACACCTCTCGAAATTAAGCGCAACATTGGAGTGGCTAACATATTTTATTTTGGCATATATAAGAAAACACGGAACGGCTCATCCCGAGAAAGAACAAGTCTCAGTTTTACAACATCCCCACATATGTATCGCTCACTTGAACTCAGTCGAAGAGAAGAAAGATCCTCCTTATTTCGAGCTGAAGCTGTTACGAACAATATTTTGCGTTAAATAGATTTGCGAGTCTTAGAGTCGGAGAGTATGGAAAAATCGAGAACTCTAAAATTTGTTTTTGACGCTTTTGTTATGCTTTGAAGGTTAACTGTTGCTTAGCCGGCGACCGAAATGGAAGTATGGTGTGGAGGCCAATGTGTAGATCTGAGATGATTAGAGAGCTGCATGCCGGAAGTTTATTGAGGATTCCAAGACCCAACCCGATTTGTAGCGCCACGAAAGTGAAGTAAGTAAAGAACCACTTATGCCTTTAAGTTATAACCGACAGCAATTGTCGACTGATTAATCATGCGGCGGTACGTTCCATTGCTGCAGCTATGAACTCCAGGCTATGCATCTTCTGACACAATTCTCACATCTAAGATTCCGTCGGTCAACTCATCTTTTCCCTTTGAGTTTCTCAACTAGGATTCTCTTGGTTGTTTCAGCTTTCGTTCCAGTCTGATTAACTTGTTGAAGTAAGTAGGTAACTTTGTAAAGTCTCGCGGATTCAACATTCAAACTTCTACTCCAGGCGCCGCCATCTGTAACAGGACCAAAACTTCTTAGAATTCATTTCTCCAAGATGAGAAGTCTATTTTCATCCGTTCTAGTGTATGCTCACGCTTTCAACCTTTGGAGAAAACTGGGCGGACCAGGAGCATGTAAAGAAAAATCTTAAGGAAAAGGTATTGTTAGAAAGGAATCTACTTCTAAGTTGCCTGGTAAGCTCAAAGCATAGCCAGCTAACCATCTTTTCCTCCTTTTTGATATACCGATATATGTCATTTCTAGATTTGACAACTGACTCCATATAAACAAATATATTTACATTTCGAAGCTTTAGGTTTAAACATCAAAGGAATTATTATAATAAGTATGTGGTTATGTTGGTGAGTAATGTATTCTATACTAACGTTAGTATTGTGTTTAAGTGAGCACACCCCCACTCGCTTTTAGGAGTGAAGCTTGTAAAATAAAATAAAAAAATTTATATATCACGATGCGAACAAGTTTTTCTTTTGCAGTTATCCTGAAACCATGACGAGCCAGACGAAAATAAAAGAGGAGAAGGGAAGAACCGCTTTTGATCCACAAATGGGAGGTACTTCTAACTCTTACTATTCTTTCTACATTCTATTTACTCTTACGACAAAATAAAACTGATTTGTTTTCCTCATTCTTATTTTGCAGAGCTATTATGGGCTAAGAGTGAAGAGCATGATTTAGAAGAACTCTTAGACGAGGAAGACAGGATTGACGGATATGAAAGCGATGCAGACAGTGAACATCCAGACCATGAGACGGATTCAGAGCAGTCAGAAAGTGAGAGAGACAGTGATCCACATGACATTGGTGATTCGTCTAACTGTTACATAGGTAAAGATGCTGTAACTATTTGGTATGCTCATGCGCCCCGTCAGAACGTTCACACACCAAAGAAAAACTGTATCACTCATTTACCTGGGGTGAAAACGGTTGCTAGAAACGCACAAACACCTATAGATTGTTGGAAACTCTTCTTTCCTGACTCAATGGTTGAAAAAATTTGTTTATATACCAATCAGTACCTAAAGATGTTGGGACCAAGTTACGCAAGAACCCGAGACTGCCGTGAAACTGATTTAGCAGAAATCCATGCGGTACTTGGGTTACTCTATATGGCAGGAATAAAGAAAGCGCAACACCTCAACATAAAAGAGTTATGGGCTACGGACGGTACTGCTCCGGAGTGCTTTCGAGCTACAATGTCTCTCCAACGATTCCAATTACTTCTGAGAGCACTTCGGTTCGACGATTTGCAGGACAGGGATTCCAGAAAGGCAGTGGATAATCTAGCTGCCATTAGAGTTATTTTTGAGGAATTCAATAGCCATTGTAAAAACAACTATGAAGTAGGGGAGTACAGCACAATTGACGAAATGTTTGAACCATTTAGAGGACGATGTGTTTTTCGCCAATATATTCCAAACAGACCATCAAAATATGGGATAAAAATGTACGCCTTAGTTGATTCGTGTACATTATACACTAGCAATCTAGAAATATATGCAGGGCGTCAACCTGATGGTCCATACAATGTGAACAACACTGCTAGTGAAGTAGTAATGCGAATTGCTGAACCCATTTTGAACACTGGGAGAAATATTACTCTAGACAACTATTTCACCTCGATTCCTTTAGCTAGTGAATTGCTTGAAAAGAAAACCACCATCGTTGGAACACTAAGAAAAAACAAAAAAGAAATTCCAGTTCGATTTATCGAAACTAACAGAAGAGATTTGCACAGCAGTTTATTTGGCTTTACAAAGACTAGCGTTCTGGTTTCTTACAAAGTAAAACATAATAAGAATGTACTAGTCCTCTCTACTTTGCACAAAGATCATAAAATTGACACGGAAACCGGAGATTTACTATTGCCGGAAGTGATCACATTCTATAATTTGACGAAGGGAGCAGTGGATATGGTTGATAGGATGAAGGGATTGTACTCTGTAGCTAGAGTATCTTGCCGGTGGCCTTTGACTATATTTTTTGGTATGATGAATATTGGAGGTATTAACAGCCAAATTATTTTTAAAGCCAATACCAACGAGATTATTGAAAGGAAAATATTTTTGAAGAATTTATCGTTGGCTTTGATCAAAGCACATTTAATTTCGAGGTCATCTATCCAGAATATAGCTACTCGGGATAGACAAGCAATGAAGAGAATTGCCGGTCTTCAAAACGAGGAAGAAGACGGAAATGAAACGATTAAGACACATGCCGAAGGATTCTGTGCTTATTGTCCTCGAAGAAAGAACAAGAAAACAAAGAAGATATGCGGCAAATGTAAAATCCCCATATGCCCATTACATACAGTCTACAAGTGCACGAAATGCTGATCCGTCATTCTCGTGAGGAAAACATCATTCTCTCCCTTCTGAACCATAAGTCGTTATTTTTTTTCGTTCTTCCATTTACTTTATTTGTTAATGAAAGTAGTCCTGTACATATTGCTACTATATATTTTATGTTTTATTATCCTATTATTTTTATTACTTATTAACTTAATTTTAATCTCTTATTAGATAGTACAAGAGTCGGGAAGAAAAAAAGGCAGTTATCTTACCCCAATTTTTGATCACTTTAATGAAAACTAGGAATAATCACTAGTAAAAAATTATGAGTCTGCCAAGTATAGGTCGGGGGAATGAAAAATGGCGGCTGTTTCAAAACCCTTAAAAAACACTAATTTTTCATTCGGAGCTCTATATCTTAAAAACTGAAATATTAGCCCTAAAAGAGCTATTTACATCCAATAGTTCTCGAAATATAGGTTTTTAAAAAGCAAAATTTATTAAAAATCTACTGAATGAATAGTAGTTAGTTAATTTATTTTGAGAATTCTATATCTCAGGAACTATGTGCCGTACAGATGTCTATTAGCACTCAAGCTAAAGCTAGTTTAATGGACTATAAATAAGTTTAAGACCTTTACCTTCCTAGGAATAGTAGTTTTCATGATATTTGCTAAAATAAATTGATCTATAGTTGTTCAGACAATAAGTTTGATTAATGAAAAACTTCATTTCAGAAACCATTGGACACACTGATGTCTGAAATCGCTCAAATTAAAGCTAGTTAAATTTACTACAAAATAGTTAATTATGTTTATCTTTGTAGGAGTAATAGTTTTTATGATATTTGACAAAATAAACTCATTAACAAATGTTAATTTCTAGTTGTTCGTATAAAATACTGGATTTTTGATCCATAAGACGCACACATTTCTGCCAACACTCAAAATAAAGGAAATTTAACTTTCTATAAAGTAGTTTATGACACTTATCTTCGTTGGGCTAGTAGTTGTTATGATATTCACATATGAATATGAATTTGACAAATGAAAATTTGTCCGAACAACTATAAATCAATTTATTTTAGCAAATTTCAAGTAAACTATTACTCCAACGAAGATAAACATCATAAAATATTTTATAGCTCATTAAACTAGCTTTTATTTGAGTGCTAATAGACATCTCTAAGTCAAATGGTTTTTGAGATATAAATTTTTCAATATAAATTCACTAACTACTGATCTTTGAGTACCTCCCATACAACATTTTTATGAAATGTTGCTTTCTAAAAAGCTATATCTCGAAAACTGTGTAACGTAAATAACTCTATTAGGGCTCATATTTTATCAAATTTACTCTTCTTTAAATGACGTTCTCTTAGATTTTCTTGTGTTGTTCCTACTTTTTAAGATATAGAGCTCCAAATGAAAAATTGTTTTTTTTTATCGCTTTGAAACAATCGTCATTTTTTATTCCCCCTACCTATACTTGGCAGACTCATCAATTCCGACTATTAATTATACATAGTTTTCATTAAAGTAATCAAAAATTGGGGTGAGATAACTGCCTTTTTGCTCTTGTACTAAGATGTTCATTATATTCTTACATTCGGAATTTTTATGTCTGTCATGTAGATCATTATAGATCAACTTTAATGTGAAAATATATATATATACATTGTTAGAAAATTCTATTTTTAAAAGTTTTTTTTTTCTTAATAGTTGATCGCAGACAAATTTTAGTATCACGTTAATAACTCGTTTATTAGAATATTCATCAACCGTGTAATTCCTTGAGTCTAATAGCAGATGTTTCCCCTGGTAGTGCTTGGAGTACGTCATCAGAAAAATATTACCGGTTTGTTGGAGATTTATATTCTGAGTGGCGTGTGGTGATAGCCAATGACGCACGGCAGGACGTCTCAAAGTTATTAAAGAGTGAAACACTTGTGTGGTTGCCGATATCTCTGGCATATAGACTCTCAATAATTACTTTCCCATTGTGGCAGAAATACTGTTCCTGTATTTAGTTAAATTAGTAGAATATTGAGTTGATTTTGGTGATGTAAGGTGAATTGTGGACTAAGTGGAAAAGCTAACAAAATGCCACAGTTGGAAGCGTCAGCAGCAAGACCCAAAAAAATAATAAAATAATTTACTAATTTATCTTAGTGACATGATTAGGGCCAAGAAGAGAAGACATGGCAGATTAATAGTTAACTATCAGACATTAACAAACTGAAGCAATAAATTAGCAAGTTTAACCAGTCAATTTATAATACATTAAGTGTCTCTCAACAAACAATGAAAGTTCATGCAAGCATAGGAAGAACCAAAAAAAAGGTATAGATTTATATCAATATAAAATCTTAATACAGTAAAAAGGAATTAAAACTTTAATTATGTAAATATTAAATGATAATTAGCCACTATGAATGATCTCTAATTCAGTATCTTCTCATTAAAATTGGAATGCCTCCTTTATAAAATTTAGTGATCAAATTTTTCTCAAATAAACGTCTTTGATTCTATTTCAAATTAAAATTTATTAAGTAAATTTCCAACGTTTGAAAATATTTTGAACTCCCCCCATTTAATATTTTAACTACAAAACAAAAGCAGATTAGAACTTGGGACTGGAATTAACACAGAGAAGTGACGGATTAGTGACTCATGACTTAATAACATTTATTAGTTCCTAAGTTTCTCATATAGCATATTCCGAATATGATACGGTATGTACTAAGTAATTATGTAGAAGAAAATAAATATTAATCTGTTTTTGCAACTTTCTATTGTGCTCTTTCCCTTCTTCTTATATCGGGATCTGTATTGAAAACGAAATATCCGCTGTTGTATAAATACTTTAATATTGTCATATTGTAGATAGGTATTAAATTTGTTTTTAATACCAAAATAGCATATCCTTTCATTTAAAACTTTATTTTCTTTTAACTGATGGAAAGCTATTCACGAACTATATATGCCCGGAGGGCCTGATACACGATAAATCTATTAAGAGATACGTAAGGGCTCAAAAGGGAACGAAGTAGGTTGGAGGATGAGGGTGATAGTAAATGATGTAGGACAGAGCACAAAAGGATGCTTCCCTTTGTGTAAGACCCGGCAACCCTTTTCGGAATCGTGTAAGCATATAAAAACGAGTTAGGGTACTCTGAAAGCGTTTGGAGATCGTGAAAAACTAGAGGATTCATATTATATTTGGAAGAAATAGTAGCGATTGGACAGTATAATGTTGCTTTAGAGTACAGTAGGATACCCAATTTAAAAAAATTTCTGCAATTACCAATATTTTTGGCTATCTGTCATTCTTAAGAGACATTGTCCGAAACATTTTCATATGGGCATTTATTTAAAATTCTGGATTTTCTCCTTAGGAAGTCTGGTAAGTCAATCCATAAAAATTTTTTGAGGTTAATAAACTTCCAATTTGAATGTAATTTATTTTAAATTAACACATTCATGTACTTTAAACCACATAATTAGTCAAAATTTAAATTTCATAAAGGAAATCATGTCATATCTACATTGCTTTACACTGTTCTCACTTTTTTACCATTACTTATTCATTACTGTTATTATTATAAGTAATGGTAAAAAAGTGAGAACAGTGTAAAGCAATGTAGATATGACATAATTTATTTTATGAAAATCAAATTTTGACTAATTATGAGGTTAAAGTACATGAATATGGGACAGTGGTCTCGAAACGTTAATTTAAAATAAATTACATTCAAATTGGTAGTTTATTAACCTCAAAAATTTTTATGAGTATTTTAAATTCGTTCAACATGATGCTCTCCTAGCTCTAAGTATCTTCTAACAGTCTCCATATCGAAGAAGTTACGCTGTTGATGTTAGTAGGCCAGGGATAACAAGTGATTGATCGACTGTAAATGATATCCGTGATAATGTTAAGTAAGTTGATAGCAGATCAATAGCGTTTCGCTATAATGCCTAGTCAGATGTTTTAACCATAATTAAAATTTTAAAAAACTTTTAGATGTTATTAAAATTATTGATATGTCGATTTACCTTAAGCAAGGGACTAATTGGTCTAATTTGCCTTGGTAACTAAATTTGAGCGTATCCTTCTTTATGTCGATTTCTTATCATAATCCATCGATTCTTCAAGTAAAACTATACTGATTAAACGTACCATTTTTAAGCAAAAACTAAACTACAACAGCACAGAAAAATAAGGTCACTTTATTTTTGATCGACACGATATGGATAATCCATATTTTATAAAAGAATTTTATGAGAGACTGGCCCGTAAGTAACTTTAAACTTTGTCTATACATTGAGAAATAGATAACATTAATAAAATAGTCTGCACTTCGATTATCCAAAAGTGTCAATTGGGTATTTTATCGTTTACAAAGAAAAACTTTTTAAAAAATGTGGTACCACGAATACGTGTATAATTAAGTTCTTCTTTGCCAATTGTTGGATAAAGGGGTTATGTTTCAATTTTTTAAGATGAAGGTACATAGACCTTTAGGTATTATATGCATAAGTATGTACATGTGGATATATTCTTATATTTATATGTGTTGGTATATATATGCTGAGAAGTTCCTTGTGAATTAATTTATTATTTTCTTTTACGTATTATGTTTTAATTTAGAATAAGAATTTAGTAATTATTTTAATTACTGATACATGTTATATTGTCATTTTTTTTATAAAATAGTTTATTTTTATATATTTATTATTATTTTAGTTTCTTATTTGATTTATTTTAATTGTTTTTCTTTTATTCTGAAGAAACTTCCAAAACAAAATTTATTATCTGTCTATTTGCATGGTAGTTTGTAATATTAGGTGATCAAGAAATTTCAAATAAATATTTTATCGATTTATGAAGATTTTTTTTTTTTTCTTTTAGCTGACCCTTAGAATCCTCTAACATTTTACAATTTTTTGATGAACTGATCTGAACTAATTAAAATCGAGAAAGTTAAAATAATCAATTACTAGTTAGAATCAGAATTATGAAAGAGTAGAGGAAAATATAATTATATCAAACAAATCAACCAACAACTAAAATAATTATATTTAATTAATTTTTTCTAAATATTGTTATATTTACAATTATATAAGGATATATAATATTATTATAATTAATATTATACAAGAAGATTCTGCCAAAGTTAATATATCCCCTTCTGATATGTAAAGGATTTCTTTTGTAAAATAAAATACTATATCCAAAACGTATTTCGTTTTTTTTTTCAACATTTAAAATATTTCCCGTAATATAGGTGTATAGATAAAAAATATCTTTTCTTGACGAGATACTCCCATATGTATTTTTTAGTTAATGACATCTCAAAAGTGAGTACATTGATAGAAAAATCCTCAATATTTTACAGATTATTATTTTTTTAAATACTTTGTAATTTTAATTGACTTAAAACTGATATATAATTACTTATATTTTCTTTTCACATTCTCCTCTCTCAAAGCGATTTATTATCGTTATTTTCCTGAAATAACTTTCTTTCTTTTTTAAGTATACATTTTAGCGGAATTAAATAAGTTCAACATAAATTATTATAATCATATTGAGGTCTAAAAATCAAATTAAAACAGATAAGAACTTTCACACACAATTTCCACACACGTAAAGACACTAAGAAGTGCCTGGTTGGATGGAATACACTGAAAAGCTGATTAAACATAATCATATCTATTTTACATTTTTTTTTTTTTTAACTCTCGACTTATAGACAATAATGTTTTTTATAGCCTAAACTATTCATCACACTGAAAAGTGAATTATCTCCTGATAATCAATTTCGAGCAAAGATTCATTATTATCTAAGTGTAAACATTATGAAATAACAAAATTAATGGGCTAGTTTTTATTATTTTCTGTTCGGCATAATAAAAGTAGTCCGTAAAATGATTTAACAAAAGAATTCAGAAGGCCATAAAATGTAACAAGTAAAATATAACTATTAAGTTTTGAGGTTTAGTATAGAGTAAAAAAACTGGCGACAGAGCTCACTCACTAGTCATGGATAAAAACGTAGGTGAGAGGTTTGCGTCATGGGTTATTGGTGGTATCGGCATGGAACCATCGGGTCAACTAAGGCTTTTATTTTGTAATTTACCATCAAAATCCTCTTCTAGCAAACTCCTCATAATCTTCAGTTACTTTTGAAAAGAAGATCGCTTCGAGTAAATTGTATAATGTATAATTGTAGAAAATTGGTGTGGCAGTGACAATCCATTGTAATAATGATCTGTTAGTAAAATTATGATTTATAAATCGTCAATTAATATTTTAATATTATAATATTATTCGAAATGATTAAGGGCGATAAATCTTCAATTTGTTTTCCAAAAAGCCCAAAATTTCTTATCTTAGCCATCTTTTCCGAAAAATTTCATTGCAAACTTAGCACAAAGTGAAGTGTGGTTAGCAGATAAATAATTATATATTGTTATTCTGAAGATTCATAATAAGATATAAAAGCTGTGATGACCAAAAATGTCCTCTGGAAAAAAAAAAAAACCTGGGATTAAGACTAATTTAAAATAAATTATTATGAATGCTTCCAAAAGTTGTATATTTGGAAACATACATCCTTGATATTGTGACTGGAATGAAAATAAAATAACGTAACGTTACAACAATTTTAAACTATGTTTACATAAAAATTAAAATTTAATAGCTTTTGTTTATTATATAATTATTGAAAAAAAATCAGTTCAAATATTATAAATAA
>NW_027115160.1:53095-55077 GCF_000696795.3 Halyomorpha halys
AAAAAAAAAACAGCAATCACAATACAGTTGTTTATAATCTATATTTTAGTTGAAATTTGAGATAAATAGATGCATGCATTTTAAAGAAAAATAATGTGTTATTATTCTGATACATCAACTCATTGTTTGTTTGCAATAACTCATGGATATAAAGGTTTAGAAGCAAATAACGACGGAGCATAGTGCCAGGTTCTATAAATATATTTGATGCTACTGTCAGTTAGATAAGCTTGAAGGAAAAAAAAAGAATTGAAATAGATAAGGAAATTCCACGTGGCCAGGGCAATATTTCATTTACTGGTTATTGTTTGAGATAGTGAGGAATCCAACATCGCGCCAGTTTCTGACCTCCCCGCCTCGGGTTCTAAATCATGATGGATACTGAGCTCTTATCTTATCAATTCTGGCCGAAAAAGAGGAGGCTCTGGACAGATAATAGAATATGGTAATTTTTTAATCCAGCTATCCATATTCCATTAGAAGATAAATTAAAATTAACGGTGTGAAAATGAATTTAAAAATGTATATTTTATATTGCCAACATAATAATAACTCATCGTTAGAGGATGGATAGAGTATATAGTTATTTATTTGTATAGTATATATAGTTATTAGTTATTTGTTTGATACATAGAGAATATAGTTAACACAGTGAATTAACTTGAGTTTCCGAATTAAAATTTTGAAACTCAATAAGGACACAACTGTATTATCACAGTTTGATTTTTTCTTAGTCTTAAGCGACCGTCGCCGTCGCCTGGACCAGTTAGGACACAGCCGTAGAGGTGAACCATGCGTCCATGCCTACGACGCTAAGTCGTTCAGCTTCGCAATAATCTTGCGCCTTTACGTTCTGCTTCTAAAAATAATTACATTAATTATTTTAAGGAGAACGTAAAAATGTTCAAAATACGATCTAATACTTTTGTAGGCATATTTCAATACTTAGAAAATTTTACTATAATACTTAAATTAATAATTAATTACTCAAAAGACATAACAAAAATTGATTCAAAATAAATAGTATAATGATATTTCTGTTAATTAGTGTTTTATTTTTCTTATAAAAATAAATTCTTCTGTAAATATCAAGGCTGTAGCCCTACGGCTTGGCAAGAAGGGATCTCTAAAATGTTAATAAACACGTACCACATCACTATCACTAATAGAGGGATTAACTATTACGGCTTTTTTGGTATTTCTACTATTAGGTAGTATCTAATAAATATTTTATTTTTAGAATTATACAGTAGTAGCAAGTATTAGTAATGTAAATTTTGTGTTCACTTTGGTCCCTCCAGATTACTAGGATAACCTACAACTATTTTGGTATTAGTACTATATGATAGTATATAGTAAATGTCATTACAACATCACTACCAACAATAGAATAATAAACTAATACTACTATTTTGGTATTAGTACTATATGGTAGTATATAGTAAATTTCATTACCACATCACTACCAAAAATAGAATAATAAACTAGTACTACTATTTTGGTAATAGTACTATATGGTAGTATATAGTAAATGTCATTACCACATCACTACCAACAATAGAATAATAAAATAGTACTACTATTTTGGTATTAGTACTATATGATAGTATATAGTAAATGTCATTACTACATCACTAACAACAATAGAATAATAAACTAGTACTTAGTACTATATGGTAGTATATAGTAAATGTCATTACTACATCACTAACAACAATAGAATAATAAACTAGTACTACTATTTTGGTATTAGTACTAGATGGTAGTATATAGTAAATGTCATTACCACATCACTACCAAAAATAGAATAATAAACTAGTACTACTATTTTGGTATTAGTACTATATGGTAGTATATAGTAAATGTCATTACCAAATCACTACCAAAAATAGAATAATAAACTAGTACTACTATTTTGGTATTAGTACTATATGATAGTATATAGTAAATGTCATTACCACATCACTACCAACAATAGAATA
>NW_027115160.1:55742-96640 GCF_000696795.3 Halyomorpha halys
TAGTACTATATGGTATTATATAGTAATTGTCATCACCACATCACTACCAACAATAGAATAATAAACTAGTACTACTATTTTGGTATTAGTACTATGTGGTTCTATGGTATAGTAAATGTTATTACCACATCACTACCAACAATACAGTGATTAACTCTTACTACTATTTTGGGGTTAGTACTATTAGGTAATACCTAGTGAATATTTTATTATTAGAATTATACAGTAGTAGCAAATATTTGTAATGTAAATCTCTGTGTTCACTTTTAGTCACTCTAGACTATTATAGACTATTGCTCACTACTGTGTGATGCCCTTATAATTTGAAAATGTCATTACCGCATCATTCCCAATAATGGAGTAATTAACTATTACTGCTGTTTCGGTATTTGTACTATTAGGAAATATGTATTAAATGTTTTATTATTATAATTTTACAGTAGTATCAAATATTTATAATGTAGATCTCTATTTTCACTTTAGTTCTTCTAGACTATCAAGATAGCCCACTACTGTGCGATGCCTTTAATTTTTGAAAATTTCTTCACCACATGACTACCAACAACAGAGGTAGAGAGTTACTCATCCTATGAGGATCCAGGAGGGCTTTGAGGACTCCTCTAGAAGTGAACCATTGATCCGGGAAATAAGAAATCAATACTTAATCTTGCAGAACAATGGTTTTATTCTTTTTTTTCCCCTTCACGTGCCTTCCGAGCGTAGGATAAATTAATTGAAAAACTTAAAAGGGAGCCAACGATTCTTGGTAACGAGAATTGTATGATGATAAATTAATTCAGATCTTGATGATGTTGAGCTTACTTTTTAAAAGAAGGTAACTGATTAGAAAAATATTAGGCCAATTCAGAGAAGAGGAATGAACATTTTGAAAATCAGGTATTGGTAACTAGACGGATTATTTATTGAGACTGCTGATGGTAACAAGATATTCCAAAAAATATGAATATCTATCAAAGTACTAAATAAATGAAATGCTAAGCCAACGTACTATCACAATTATACTTTAAAGTCTTGGTAATGATAAAGTTATAGCTAAAGATTTATTTTTTATATGAAATAAACTCATTGTATCAGCTCATCCCCATAAGTGATAGTATGGAAAAAAGTGGTAATAAATAATTAATTTTATTTCCTAGGAAGCTGTTTGCTATTTTTAATAAGACGTTGACTTTAGAATGTTATCAATATTCTATATTTGTTTGTTTGCACTATATTTATTCGGGTTTCTCCGTCTTAAAGTACTAATATTCCCATTGTTAAGTAAATCCATTTCTTTTTTAACATTTGTCTTATGGTCACTTAATTAGAATTTATTATACAACGTTGGTTTAAACAACAAAGTTTAAAGTTTAAACTTGGTGCGAAAATTTACAAAAATAAATAGGAAACAATGAGGAATATTAGTACTTAAAGATTGGGAAAACCGAAACGTTGTACAAACAAAAACGGAATATTGTTCATATTCTAAAAGAAGTTTACTTTTTACTGCAAAGTCTTAATAAAATTATTTTTTGTATTAATTAAATAAATTTGCTTTTTTACCAATTCTTTAATTTTTTTATTGTTATATAGAACCTTTCCCTGCATACTTATACTAACAAGGAATAGTTCCTACATCTGTCTCCAAGATTTTGATGAAACGTTTTTATGTAAACCTCAGCTTCAAAATATTGGATTCGTGCCAACACTAGGGGCCAACGAACCAGTTACAGAATAAAGTCGGGAAGTTTGGCGTGTGCAAAACACATTTTATTTTACATCCCTAGTTCTGTTCAAGATAAGTTTAAAATAAAAAAAAAAAAAATTGAACCAATATGTTTCTATAATTAAAAAAAAAAAAGGGTATTCAAATATTTCAATACGGTTATGATAAAAATTTTGATAAAAATTCTTCAATATATTTATTTTGGTGCTAAATATTTAGTACCTATAAAAACCCAACTAGATTTTTGTAATTATGCAAACATTTTTACTTATGTAAGGTGTTTAAAAAAAACAACTGATTTTTTTATTTTTTAGGTTCTGAAAATTAGTGTTTTTAAAGCAAAAACATCAACCTTTCAATGTATGTTTTATTTTTTAATTTTTTGTTTAGTTTGAAGTATTGATCAGAAAATAACTTTTATATGATTGTTTTATTTCTTGTAGTTTATTCAGAAGTATACAAAAAAACGGATATTATCGTGATATCCTAATCTTTAAGTCGAGTGATATCTTACTATTATTACCGACTATTAGGAAAATAGAAAACTTTGATTTTTAATAAGAAATAATACTGAACAAATCTTTTTTATCTCAAAATAAATATGAAACGGACTTTTCTCTGATTTAAAAAAAATAATGTTGAAATATTTCTTTTTCTCTATCGAAAATTAATTCCTTAAAAACATTAGTTCATTAATGAGATAGGGAAAAAGAAAAAAGTATTTGTTTATGTACATTTTATTCATTTTATAATAAGAAAATATTGACAAGTTTTATAATTCATACTTGACATATGTTAAAATGGGGGAAATATGGGGGGATATAAATGATAATGAATAAGGGAATGAAAGGGAAAACAGATACATCAATGTAGATAAAAATAAATAAATTTGCTGAACAACTGGACAGTGTTTATTTTTCTGTTAAATCTGGCCAAAATACGGTTAATTCAAATCCAGATATTGTGTATAAATTAAAGCAGGGTTGTTTTATATGTGCGATATGTTTTTAATAGGTTGTTTTGAGATTTTTTGTCGTCATTTTATTTAATTTCAACACTCCATTCTTTTAAATTTTAATTTTATTGTGTATCATTGATGTCCTCATATTAGATTACATAATTAAGGATAAATCATCTCAAAGTATTACTACTAAATCCACGGATCCGGGTTCGAATCCGGCTGGGCAGGAAATTGTTCTGTTACACTGTAGCCGTGAGTCAACCCTTTGGGCTCTGGAGGTCCACCCAGCCTAATATATATTGGGTATCCTTAATTGGGTAAAAATATGTCGGTCGAGCGTGATTCTAGTCAAATCACTTCCCTGCACAACCGTTGGTTTAGTAAGAGTACTACCTTACAACGTACTGAACTCCTGGCCCTTCATGGGTTTTTGGAGTACAGATTTAATTTAATAATTTTTTTAAATTATAACTTTATTTCTTCGTTTCCTTTGAGTTTTATTTATTACTTATTTCTCAGTGTAATATAAAATATTCCCTTACACAGATTCCTATTATAATTTTAAATATCTTCTTTTCACTCTGTGGGAATTATTTGAAAATATCGTATTACCTCTAACAAATATTTTCTCCAGTTCTCGATATCTCAGATCTATCAAATATTTCAATTCCAGCTGAATGAGACCGTTAAACTAATTTATCCGGACATAAAAATATTATTTTTTTCCTGAGTGTTAAACTACTAATTAAACAATTTATTATTAAAATAATGTTGCAACGTTTGTTTCAATATTCTATTTTATTCTCTCTAAAAAATCACATATTGGCACAAAATAGGTTTTTGGCCATAATATCTGATTTCGATATTATTTTTCGAAAATACCTGCTTAAGATGAATTTGTAGAATTTTAAAATATTTATCAGATTCATCATTTAACAAAACATAGGTATTGTAAATTCCAGAGTTTTTACAAGAACTTTTTATTTTAGCCACTACCGTAAAATACGTTTCCTTCGTTGGCTATGAATTATTCCAAGATAATGGCGTAAAAGTATGTATTTTAACATACTGTGGAATATGAGTGAAGACAAGGTTTATAAATCAAGAAATGAATAAGCACCATATCTACTATACTATCCATTCCTTCTCATTTTCCCACGTAATTACATGTTTATATATGATAGTTATTGTCATTATATTATTAATGTTTTCAAGATAAAGTAAATATTGCATCGACAGAATGCAATATTTATTTTGCTTAATAAATCAAAGCCACATGGCTGATATAAAGGTTGATGACAGAGTTATATCAATTAGTGACACAGAAGGTATAACTTTGTGAGCTCCTATTGAAGCACAATTCTCATCGTTAAAAATTTTTTAAAATCATTCGTGGGTTATTTTTTGCCTTATGAAATTATCCCCAATGAAATCGCCCATATTTCACCTATATTGAACTGCATTTTTTTCGCACCCTTCAATAAAATAAATTAGTACATCATACATATATAATACATGCATTATATATGCTTTTACTGAGCCTTCTCACTTTGATTGCCTTGTGGTATTATTGAACTGCATCAGTTACTAATTTTAAGATTTATTATTTCATCTAAAGTTAAATACTGTGACGAAATAATTTTAGAACAATAAATTTCTATCTATGTCATTTACTGCCAGTTAAAATTCATGGTGATACCTAACTGCATTTTAACAAACTAGAAAACTGTAAAAGATTCATACTGTTTGCAACATTCCTCTTAGTTTTTAGCACGTTCAATGCGATTTCTAGCATAAACATTACTAACTCCTCTTGGATCAAAGAAAAAAAATATTCAAAACCAACTATGCGATAAATGTCTAGTAATCTTATCAGTCCTTAAGTTCCTTTCTGGGTTTCTGAATATGTCTTAATAAGCGCTAACAATACTTGGTCGAAGATAATCGACAGTTTAGGGCTATCATGCAATATTTTATTGCTGGTCAAAACAAAAAAAAACGTGGTTAAAATTTTCTTATTACTTATAAAGTTTCTTATTATTTCACTTTTAATGATCTCAGTTTCACTTGTCATGAAACCATTATTTTGGGAAATAAAAACAATGTATCAGAACAAAAATCACAATGAATTATTCTTGCGCTTTGCATTTATAATATATTACTGTTGTACTTCGGTTATGGTATTTTATTATAGAATAAACGATTTATTTTTTCTTTCAATTCTATTCTAAGACACCATTTGTAGATTTTGATTTTGACCATTGTAGAATAACTCAACTGCTAGAGTTGCCAAGTAAAACAGAATAAATGATTATTTTCGGACCGTGCAATACCTTACTTAGTGCTATCTCTCGTTAACGGCAATCGAACAAATAATACAAGCTTGTTATTTATACAAGTTGTGGCATCATGGCGAGGCGATGATAATAATTATTGTATCATGGAGTATTCCTTCCATTTACGGATCAGCGTACACAGTCCGAACCACTTCCCTCGAAGAAAACGCCTGCTAAGTGGATGATGCCTTGTCAACTTGCAGCCCTTGGAGAACGTGAGATTTATCAGAACACGGGATGTATGCCTCAACCAAACAAATAATCGGAATTCACTTTTGCTGAGGTAGTGGAGGAGCGTTGCACCCTGGAATACATGTTGGATGACTGTCTCATATATGAGCAGTTTCGAATGGAGGAAAAGATGAGAAGACATGGTAGAGTTGATGTGACTGAAGAACCAAAACTATCAGGAAATCTGGAATGTTTCCGGGAAAGTCTCGGTGTTCATATAGAAAAATAACTTATTTTTTAAAATTTTGCCACTAATGATCAGGATTATTTCATAGCATAACTGGTAAATACATCATTGTACTTATTAAATATTTAAAATTTATATATTTGATCAACCATCAAAACACTCTAGTTTCTAACCTTGCCTCTTCTTCTATTCCGAGGCACCTGAAAAAAAGATGGCCACAATACGTTCCAATGTAGAAATATGATTAGAGTGCTACCAATGGGTAGTTTCTCTACAGGCCTTCATCACTCCATTTTTATATTACATCAAATTTACTTAATGTGTTTTAATGTAAGTACAGTAGTAAATTGCAATAAATAAATACAAATACATATATGTTTGACTAAAGATAAATAAAAATAGTATTAATTGCAAGTAACGATCAAAAAATAATTTCGTAAACAGTTTTTACCGTAAATAATTTTAATTTAATGTTATTCAATTATACGTTGACCCATCTATATCCATAGATCAACTCTAAACCATCTCCTAATCTTAAACAACCAGATTGAAACAGCAATGGCCCTTAGACTTTTTGTGAGTTTGCTATTTAAGTTCTTCCGATGCTTCCAGCATTGGTTCTAGTTTTTTCACTGAAATTCTGCTCAAGCGCGCTCACTCACTATGAGTTTGCATTGAGTTCCCATACCAGTGACGCAGCTGGAAGAAAAACTCTGATATACCTTCAAATGTAAATGTGTCTGGGGTCAGATGTATTTATTTTATTTTTACTTAAGTTTAATTTTTTTATCTTGAGTATAAATTATTCTGTAATCGTTTAACCAGTTATTATTATACCGATTTAATTTTAGTTTTATTGCTATACTTGTATTTTTTATCGTGGGAGGCAAGTGGGCCTACTGATCTTTTTTGTCAATCAGCATTAACCTTGTAGTTACTGTGCGTATTAAACAAGGTGTGGAGTGCCAAGATTTATTTCTTGGAGCAACGCCCGTCACGTCCCTGGTTGTATACTTAAAAGTAACCGAGTAACTACAATGAAGACTAGGTACTGCCAATGCGCTTGACAAAGTTGTTTTCAAGAAGCTGAGTAATAAAACGGCTCAATTGAATAGATTCGTTCTAGGTGTCTAATAAATCGATTTCATATAAACATTTAAACCATACACTGAAAACAATCAAGTATATGTAATATATGAAGAGATGCTAAGAGAGTTAGAATAAACCAAACATTAAGTATATACGTCTTCTTGGAATATCCGACGTCCTAAGATCGATGAGTGATTAAGGGACCACAAATGTTTTTTTGAGAAAAATATACTAGCAAATATGATGTGAATTATTCATTTACACTGCCATCATAAGGCGAAACATGAGATTGAAAAACTCCTACGAAACGAAGAATATTCTGGTCACGCTATTCTCTATCTTATCTTGAAGTATTCTCTGTCCACACTGCCCTAAAAAAAAAGCTTTTCAACTATCTCACCTAAGATTGCCATGGTCATAAGCCTTACCAAATGAATTTATTTCCTCCTGGAGAGGTACAGAAATAACTTAGAAGGTAGACAACTAGAGGTTAGAGGATTTTGGTTAGGAGGCACTAGGAACTTACAAAACAATTATTATTTCTATTTTTTAAATAGGTTTTAACTGGATTGAAAGTATTACCTATGGTACAAAATAAACTATAATTCCTGACACACTAGGAATAATATATTACATGATTATTGGTAAGAGAAAATGGAAATTTCTTTACTTTTTTTGAATACCAATACTATATACATTAATTATTTACGGTCATATTCTACTTTTTTTAATAATTAATTTCAATATTAGTGTTTTTTGCGCACTGCATTTGAGAAATCCTTTTTAACTTGGAAATTAAATTTTAATTCTAACACCAAGTTGGTCCCTGATCCTTCACCATATTCAGAGATAATTCTGGAAAGCAGGAGCCCGAAGAGGCAATGTGTACTTGTTGAGGTGGCAGAATCGATCGACGTCTGACCCAGTTCTGCCCGGCACGACCAGCCTCGCTATTTATATCCAACATCTCTTCGCCTCTTATCTGGTATCTTTGGCCAATCCAATCCTCCAATCCTTCTATCCTGGAAGATTATACCTTGCTCTTACCCATCTGAAAATAAAAGAAATGGACCATCCCAAATCGTGCTATTCTAGGAAGAAAAAAATCCGTAGTGTGGAGGTAAAAGACTATTACATTAATTTTACAGAAATGCAGTTCGGAAAAATATTTTCATCCTATTAAAAGTATATATTTTTTTTTAAGCAAAACGAACAACATCGTAAGGGCTTCAGTTCGTAAAACCCCTTCGTCATCCACGATTTTTTCCCCTAGATATTTGAAAGATATATATACCTTAATTTTTATTATTTAATTATTAATTTGATTTTGTTTTTATTTCAATACCAAGATTCTGAAAGTTGAATATTGTTTAATAGGTTATTTTTTGTTAGTAAAATTAATACAGATTTCTTCTTCATCATTCAGGCTAATGGTTCCCTGGTCCATCTCCTGTAGAAAATGTGTTCTTTAAGATGTCGCTGACTATAAGTATACTATTACAATATTGACATTTTGGAAGGCAACTATGCTCACCATTACACATTTGGCTACCCATGGGTAGAAGAAGGCAGCACACTTCAACTGACATCATTGTACCACATCATCTTATTTTCAATGGAGGGTACGAAAAAAAAAAATGACATTTTGAAAGTAGATGCTTATTGATGAAATATAAATGAGCTAGATTTGTATATCTTATACTCAATCTAGCTGTTGCAACCTCCTCCTTGCGATCGGAAAGATTTGACATGGCCCATGATTTTGGTTTTTTTTTTTAAGTTTTTAATTTTCTTGGTGGACTTTCATTCCACATGGATTATTTTATTTTTTAGTGGAAGACTCACTTCTTGTAGTGTCAGAATGGCCGTGCTCTGACCTGGAAGAGTGCAATGTCTGCTAGCTCGTTTCTAGCGATTCCCACGAGACCTGTTACCCCTATAAAATAAACCTATTTTCTCAAGTTTTCTAGCTTATTGATACAAGCGTGAATTTTATGATAGTCAGATGTTTCGGGTTCTTTAGGATTTTTTATTAACTCAAAGAGGCAGTTATAATTACTAATTTGGTATGTGTTACTGTATTGCAGAAGAGGAGTACTGAGGCTACTGCTTGGAGTTCGGCAGGATATACACTACATAATGTATGATTTTCTTTTTTAGTTGTTTGTGACAAATGAAGATGCTGTAGAGACGTCG
The DNA here is from genome assembly GCF_000696795.3 of Halyomorpha halys. Classification (NCBI taxonomy): domain Eukaryota; kingdom Metazoa; phylum Arthropoda; class Insecta; order Hemiptera; family Pentatomidae; genus Halyomorpha; species Halyomorpha halys. The sequence goes on from NW_027115160.1 coordinate 64,469, forward strand.
GATTATGATCAACCAGTATAGATTAAATATGAATCCAGAATATTTTAAAGTGGGAGAGAGATCTTGATTTTATATTCAGTGGTTGGTTTTATATTCAGTAGTGAGATAATTAGAGCATTGTTTTTGGTAAATTGTGTATCCATGGAGGCTTGCGGAGTTCTTGTTTCTTTGAAGGTATTTATTTAAGGAACTTAATAACAAAAGAAAGTAATTCTCTTCACAATTGGTTTCGGACGTATTTATCTATGCGCTGAGTAAAACAAAAATAGTTCTGTTCATGGAAGATACTCTTAAGTTTCTTTAATTTACTGGAAAGTAATTTGAATAGAAGTTTCCCTTCCTTTTTTTTTAAATCGTGTAGCTAACTTATAATTGGATTAGAAGATTATCATCTAAACATTTAAATAAAACAAAAACTGTTAGATCAAAATCTGTTATAAAATTAAATTGGTGAAGAATAGATATGGGGTACTTTAACTCTGGCTTACAAAAATATATGCTCAAAGTGTATGTTACACACAATTTACCCTTCGAAATCAAGTCATTTCCTTGACAACACCAATGCATTAAAAATAGTGATAAATATTATTTATTTTAATTGTCGACATTAATTTTACACACTCCAAATTTTTTTTTAGAAGTTGAGTTAGTATAATATGTTTTTATATCTATATTTCTATCACAGCATGCTGCACGCTGTGCCAGTACTTCTGTTTGCTTAAGGTGAAAATGCAAAAAAAAAAAAAAAGTGCCAACAGATCGTACGAAGATAAAAAAAATTTATGGGAAACTAACAAAATCCCCGTAAAAAGATCTATCAAGAAACACCAGATTCGTATTATTTTGTTAATAAATTATGTGACTAGAAGCGGCTACCATGTGACTTTCACCCTACGCCGCAGCTTCTGTCCACCTGTTACTTTTACTCTAATACTAAAACTCCTCTGCCCAGATCCGACACGGTGCGATATCTTCGATTCATCTGAACAAAAGAATCACCAGGAACCAACATAAAAGACAAGACTTAAAAGACAAGAATTCAACAGATGATTCAGCCAACTACAACAACCGCTGAGCAGGACCTGTCATCTATCAATAGAAAACAAACTTCTAATTTATAAGACTATATTACCTATCTGGACCTACGGACTTGAACTTTGGGGAATAGCTAAACCATCGAGCATCAAACGTATCCAATCCTTTTAATCCAAAATCCTTAGAACTATAGTTAATGCACCCTACTACATTTCCAACCGAACACTACACCATGACCTTCATATCTCTTTTGTCTTTGACCTCTTACTAACCAAATTCTCAAAATTTCATATAAATCTTTTTAATCATCCTAATATTTATCCAGTTTCACCCATCCCTACAATCCACCTCGAAGGTTGAAACGGCAGTGGCCAAGAGACTTATAGTAAAATAAAAATGGAGAATTGGAGTTCTGGCAGTGGTCAGATGCTCCAGTCAAGTGTTTGCGCCTGTAGCGCACTTGCTCAGTCTTCACTGGCTCATTACAAGTGACACGGTGAGAGGGATGCGCTGAGATCTTTTGAGCTCTGCTCTACCTCTCATACATGGGTCATAGAGTGGGCTCAGGGATCCTCAGGTAGATAGAGTAGATATTGTACTTAAGACTGGTGATTATTTTACTTATTTTTTTCTGTACATAGGTTGATTATCTTTATTTTCTTTATCCTTCAGGGCCCTGTTTCATAATGGAAACTAATAATCTTAGTTCAAAATAAAAGTATAAAAACGTATTAATTACACTAATACTTATTTTTTTTTTCATAATAGGGAGGACTATTAGTGATATTACAGGAGTTAAAAAGTACTAAAGTACAAGTTACTATTGTACAAGTCAGTGTAATTGTATTAAGTTAAATTGACAAGACTAATAGTATTAGTTTGTACTTTATTATGAAACAGGGCCCTGTTTGTATATATTTAGAGAGAGATTTTATTTATTTTTTATGTAATTTTTTTTCATTTTTTTAATTGTTTTTATTCTTATGTTATTTTATTTTTTAGGATGAATGTAATCAGTTGTCAATATTACTTATTGTAATAGTGCAATAATAATATAACAATTATGCCAAAATTGTGACAGATTGTATTTATCAATAAATCAAAATTTATTAAAAAAAAAAATTAGTATTTGACCTTTTTTATCCTTCTTTGACTGGACTCATGTCTTAAAAATGGCATCTATTTGAACTTTTAAATCAAATAGTTTCGGAATATCGACAAAACCGAAAACGTATGTACTTAATTTAGCTCTGGACTTGCATTGACTGAAATTGGTTTACACTGCCGAACAAAAATTAACAAATGGCTACCATTTATTAACGATAAAAGGAAATAAGATTCTTAACAGTATCTCAAGAAACAGGTAGAAATCAACACATAAAATAACAAAAAAAGAGTAAAAACTTTGCTTGACTATGTTATAATGATTTTAGCAAATTTTTCTTATCGACTAAATAATTTATAATTAATAGTTACAATTTAGGAATAATTAGTGACCACTGAGCATGTGCTCCTCGAATTAATAAAGCTGGATTGTTATAAACTGATAATAAAATTTGTTAAGTAAGTATAGTTGAAAGATAAGTCATAGAGTAGAGATCTAGTGAAAAGATAAATATGATAAATGATGGGACGAGTAAGTTCAACTCGAGTGAGGCGAGTTGCCGTTCCCACGGGACCGAGATACTCTACATCTGTACTTCATCTGGTGCTAGCAAGGACAATCTTAGCCATCACTATTATTGTATCACTTTTTAATTTAATTTTTTAACTTTGATTTAATGGACCCCATGATTTCACATTGATGATAAAAAATGATCAAAAAGATAATTAATTAAAAAAACGAACAATAATTATTACTTAAATTTACAACAAATGAAAATAAGAAAAACAGATGAATAAATTAAAGCTGGGATGATACAAAAACCTAATTTAGAACATATCACATCACTGTTTTGCTTAAATAGTGGCACATCCACCAAAAGTAATAGTTTTAATCGGTTTTTTAATTCCGAAGTCTAAGGATTCTTTCTCTGCTAATCTGCCCTTCTACAGATTTTTCTTAAGTTAGCAGGGTACTTGTGGTATTAATCTAAGGAATACAGTAAATATAAAAATATATACTTTTCTTCGTCAGTTTCCGATTACATAAAATAAATAAATAATGATAGTGATATAACGATTCAACATTAATAAAACTTTTATCAAAAGAAGCTAATAAAACATAAATATAATCACAAAAATAAATATGAACTGTTAGAAAAAAATCGCCTGTGATAAAATTATAAAAAATGTGTATAAACTTTCAATTTTTTTTTTCTTTTTCTCAAAGAAATTACTCTTTTATGAATTTTTCACTTCATTTCCACTTCCGAACAACGTTTGGCAGTTTGTACATTATTCAGTTCATTGCTCTATAAAAATAAAAGTAAAATAATGTAACAATAGTATTTATACATAAAATTTAAAATAAATATGTTAAAGTAAATTATAATTTATTCAAATATAAGTTACTATTTATACTGGGAATTTTACAATTATGTAGCAATTTACAAATACAAAAATCTACGAGTGATAATAAATTTCAATACTAATTATTTTTATTTTTTTCTTACCTAACATTATATGATGGACTTTCTGAACTGTTAAGAGAACACTTGGTATTTATAATTAAAATAGGTATAAGCAATTTGAGTTTTTTTTATATAATATCTAATAATATAAGTTGGTATTTATATTACATGTATTAACAGACTGATTGATATGATGCGTTTTAAAGTAACCCAGTATATTTTCGTTCCAGTCATAACATATCAAAAGCATTTCTTATCTAGAGACCGAATTTTTGTGGGAAAAAACCCAAAATGTGCAAAATCGTGCTGTGAAAACTCAAAATGTGTTCAAAATCCTGTATTAATCATATTTATAGTTAAATTTATAACAATAACACGTGGAAAGGTTATCTAACCTTGAATAAATCAAATTAAACTTGCTAAAATACTCTGCATTTATGTGAACATTTAAAAAAAAACTGAACTACTCTGCTTTAGTAGTTACTGAAAAACCTAAAGTTCTGTCCATAATTGAAGAGCTCTTCATCATAGCTCTTCAATTGTATCTAATGATTTTATATTTCTATTTTGAAGGCTGGAGTTCAATTTGAAGTAATAGAAAAAAGCGTAAAGCACTATGTAGAAAGAAGTATTAAAAAATATTCTTCTAAATAAAATTCCCTTTTTAATTTCACAATTTTTCTGTTTGTAACTACATTACATTGTTATAGCATGTTCTTTTCAATTGTGTTCAATTAAATATGAATATACCATTAACTAAGTAATAAATTAATGTAAAAAAACTTTAAAATGTTTGCTTAAAAATATAAAAATATATATATAAAAATATTCATCTTGATCATACAAATGAAGTTTTGTTTAATTTTATTTAAAGTAATATTTACAAAAATTATCGCTATCACAACAAATTAAAGTGGAAGAATTAAAGAGGAATAGTGGTCAGTATATTGCCAATTTTACACTACAAATTAATTTGGAAAAAATTAATAGAATGAAATTAAAATGAATAAATATTGGCATAAATACAAGTTAAACGTTTGCTAAACCAAAGACTTAAAAAAAAAAAAAAGATAAAAAGGAGAGAGAAATCACCAACTCGGTTCCCACTCCAACACAAGTCCAGTTCGTCTACATTTTGATCACCTGATCTCCTCAGTCAGCTGAAACGAAGTAACACCTGACTCAGGCTGTAACTTACATATCATAATACAGCAAAAATAAAAAAAATTGCCTAGAAAGAATGAAACGTGCAATTTTGTGCAGAACATAATAAAATTGTGGTAGAACTCAAAAACTTGCTGTATAAAATCACTGTTATTTGAATTTGAAGCTAGGGAACAAAAGATGCAATTGCACGAAAATGCGGTCTCCAATTATTACATATTATCAAGTTTTTTTGCTACTAAGTATTATTGTAAATATTTCGAGGCACACTACACTACATTGTTTCAAAGATAAAAGAAATTTTGACAATTCATGTAAAAAACAATAAATATAAGAAGATAGTCAGGGTTGCGGTAAAAAAAAAATTATAAGTATTTATTATAAAATAGTTATAAACTATTTGTTCTTTTTTTAACCGCAACCCTGACCATCTTCTTATATTTAAATTTGTACGGTCAACTATATATACATATATAAAACACATTTATTTCCGGAAGTATAAAATGGTACATACTCCCATTTTCCCATGCGAACTAATGTGGTCAGGATCAACACATTTTTTATTGTCTTTTGTACAAAAAATAATTTTATTTTATTCCCTTGCAACTACACATTTTTTCTGCTTGTAACTATGTATATCGTATTCTCAGTATGAGGGCTGGGCATCGATCATTTTTAGAGATCGTCGCCCTTTCAGAGAACTTAACGAAAAATCAATTTAGTTCCACAAACTACTTGGTTTCCAGTAATTCATGTAATTTTTACAATTCTCCCCATCCCACTTATCGATACTAAATAAAACAATAAAATCGATGTGTTCACCGAAAAGTCATTATTCTGTGAATTTATTTATGGAAAGGACCCTATAATTAATGTAAGCTGACAGGAAGGATCTCAAGGAAGCAATCTTATTGGGTTCTTCTAGGAACTTATCAGCTGTTTAGACAATTTCCTGTTCACTGTTGTTTCTCGTTTATTTTTTCCTTAGATTGTTTTTTCGAACCCAGTTCTCAATTTTACTACACAACTTCATATGAAAAATATCACATATCAAAGAAGCTTACAATTACTTTAATCATTGATAAATATTCAATCAACAATCCGCCACAAACTTGGGCAATGAGTAATAGAGTTAATTGAACACATTCATACCAAAAAATAAAGTATAAAATAAAAAAATTAAATTAAAATCTCTATATGTATGTAAACAGAAAAATAAATAAATAAAATTAACATAATCAGACTAAGTAAATTATATACACTATTTACAATTTCGACCAGGGGATCCCTGTGCAGCCCTCTCACCGCGTCACCGGTAGTCAAAGAAGTGAATTTGTAAAATTGATATTTCAGTTAACTATTTTTTTTAATATTGATGCAGGTAAAACGGTCACCCGAGATTCGTATTTGACCACGGTACACAATGGTTAAATTAGACAATTAAATATTTCATTCACGCCGACTATTTCATTTTTTTTTTAGATTAAATTGTCAAGAATGTTACATTTTCATCGAAATTTAACAAAATTCTATGCTCAGCTAATAATTTTGTTGACTTTACATTTCTCTAAACCAAGAGAAAAATTAGACGGTGCTAAATGCACACTCCGCTCCCTAATATCTCCCTTCTCCAGTCATCCCCAACACATTTTCAATCTGTTACTCAAATTCAATAAAATTATGAATAAATAGAAACAAAAAATAAATCGAATATAAAAAAGCCACAGTAAAGTAGAACAATTTAAAAAACAAATAGATAAATCTAAAAAACTAATAAATAAGTTTGAAAAATATATATTTTTTTTCATTGGCGTGACAGACCGTGGAGTTCCAAAGCCTCGCACGATGTACTTAAGAAATACATCGCGCGTTTTCTGACGTGATTTTCATACGGTGGGTCTGTCTTTCCCACGCCTATTTTTGTGAGTTCCACCCATTGGCTGACGGGCCTGTCCCGGAGAGGAGCCCAAATGCCCGGGAGGAGATTGTTAGTGAGTAATGCGTAATTTTATGCTTGAAAAAATCCAGGGTAGGGCCGGGCTCGAACTCGCAATCTATGGGTTGGCAGACAGGCGCGTTACCACGCTGCTACAGTCACCCTAAAAAATAAAAAAATATATAAATGGGTTAATACAAATAAAATAAATCTGTAACGCTGCGATCCATAAAGGGTACAGTACTTTGTAAGGAAGTACTATTACTAGACCAACGGTTGTGCAAGGAGGTGATTTGGAAAGAGCCACACTCGACAGCAAAATTTTACCCAATTAAAGGTACCCACTTTTAGAGTTAACAGGTTGGGTGGACCCCAGGACGGCTCCAAGAACCCGTAGGATTGACTGACGGATACAGAATAACAGTAAATAATTATCTGCCCAGGTGGATTCGAACCTGGGTCCTTGGAGTTAGTACCATTGTGCCTTACCACAGTGCTACCGCGCTCCCTAAAAGAAATTAATAATAAAATAATACGTAATGATGTATATTTGAACTAATAAAGATAATAAAAATGGATTAGTGAATAACAGAATTTCAAAGGGTCTTCCATCGTCCTTTTACAAGTTTACCGTTTTTCCCTCTATTTGTTCAGTCGTCCCCTTTGGTGAGAAAACCCTTTTAACCGAAAAAACGATGTTACACAGCCTCTACAAATAGAGAAGGGTGATGCTTTTTGGAGTAATGCAGCATTCAGCACTTCACCTCAGTCCTTGATGGATTTAGCAGTTCAGTGGATAGGATTAGGAAAGTATGTGAGCAGTAGTTGGTCAAAAAGTGTATAGAATTTTTGTTCTATAGAACTGATAGACAAAAAAGACATGACATCGTGACAATATCAATACGGAAGTAAAAACTATATATACTATTGTTTGTTACAGTACGAGCGTACAGCGGTTTGTTCTAGTTGGAGAATGGAATAGAATAAAACAAGGCCTGAAATTTTTAGTCAAATAAAGAATTCAATTAATATAAAAAGTTTTTGTTGCGAAATAATTAAGGAATTTATTAATTTGATTAATCAAACTTTTCGCAAGGCATAACGGCTCGTTAATGAAGGATATCTTGCTATCCAAGCAAGGTTAGCTGCGCTCCTTAAACACGTACACAATGCTATGCATGTCCAACATTTGCTACCTTGTCCCTCCTCTGTGTACATAGACACGGTACATATTCATGATGTTGATCTGGTCCAAGAGGGACCGTCTCTTGAACTCGATCTATATTCATAGTACCAAACTTGTGTCAACAATGAATTGATCAGATATGCTATGTAGCTACATTTCAGCTAATTGGTAAAAGCATTAACAGAAATATAAAAATATAGCTATTATCATTTAGTATACTATCTATATGAACTATATTTAGGATAGTATAGCCAATTTGTTAAAAAAAATTAATCTAATCGTAACAATGTTTAAAAATAGTAATAAAACAGCACTGTATCAAAATGCACAGGGAAAGTGCTCCAGATTGACTTTTGACCATCTTGATTATAGAATAATGCATCTAATAGAAAATTACACAAAGCACTAATAGTAGATGAATATTAGGAGCAATCCATCATCATCATCATATTTAAACCTTTTGAACCGTTAAGCAATATGAGGGGATTGTCCAAGGAGCACTCTCAGCTCTCTTGATCTTCCACTAGCAGAAATTTTATTTCATTGGTCTCCTAGCTTCTTTTCTGGACGTTTTTCTTAACTTCATCTTCTAATTTAGTTATAGTCCATCGCTACCGATTTTCCTAGTTTTCCTTCTAAAGATCTCAGTCATCATCATTGTCTCTTGAGGTTTGTCCTACTATTGGCGTTGCGGACTATGCCTCTTCTTCTTTTTTTTTTCTAGTCCTCCTCTGAGGACTTATACAGCACTAGAGTACAAATGACAACATTTCTTGGGGCCGCCGCGAGATAGATGTCTGATCCAGATAGGAATCTTCTGAACCAAGAGCGGTCTAGGACCCTCGAACCAAAGCCCTCTGCTCTAGATCCTCTAGATCTCTTTTCTTGCTTTCCACTTAAATTTCGGGGAAATTTGATTCCTAATACTTCTATTGTAGATTGATGTTTCTTGTCAGAACTAATGATGATGATCCCGAAAGTACATCTGAAAGGGTCAAAATGTTGGGCTAAATACAACCACTTTTGTCTTGTTTTCCATCTCTCTCATTGAAGGGTATCTGGAAAAAGAGATTGACATGACAATTACTTGATTGGTAATTGGTAATTTGATTTCAGCTGTTTCCTCAGAATATACTTGTTCAGAAAAATTTTAAATCACAACCCAGTAAATCATTCTCTAAAACTGTATAAACCTCTTCCAACTCACTTGTTAACACTGTGTTGTAGGGAGGAAACCTCGAAGAGAATAATTATTTAATTTATAATAATGAATGCCTAACGAACCCAAAGGTTCGATGACGATACCACCAATCGCTCTCTACATATGTTACATCCTTCCAGTGATGCCCCCCCCCCCCCCAAACCCAATTCTACTAAATCATTTATAACGGAATCTTACCATCTACGTTTCGGTCTACCCCTCGGACGTTTACCGGTCGGTCCAGTGTATATTTTTAGGGATTCGCTCGTTACTAAGCCCTATAACCATACACGCCCATCTTATACGCCGCAACGCTATAACATGAATTATTGTGTAACTTAGATTGTGTTCTGAGAAGTATTAATATTAAGAAGGAAAGCACAACCAATTTTATTAAATTCCCTAGAATGTTGCTGGCAGGCTACACGGAAGTGTCAACTGATATCCTGAAGATATTCTTTCTCGTACCCTTCCTTATTCTATTTAAATAAAAATAAGAAACGACGAATATGGAGTAAAATATGTAGAAATTAGTGATATACGTAAAAATGTGTGAATCAAAATTGGTTAAAATTGATCTCGAAACATAAAAATTGGGTTGGTAGAAAACAATATATCTTTCATCAATAGACATATATTTACATGAAAATCTTAACTCTAATAATTAAGATGAAATAATTGTCTATATAACTTAATGTGTAATGTATGGTTCACATAAAAGAGCAATTTTTCTTAAACGTTAGCTATGTGGAACGAAATAAAAAAAAAAAATTATAATTTTAAATTACTGAATATTTGTAAAATACATGTCTTCCTAATAAACTTAAACAAAGAAGACACATTCTTATGTTTAATATGCTTCATTTAATTTAATAATCGGAAGCAAAAATTGGTTGGAAAATATTCATTAGTGACCTTGGCACATATTTCAATAAATGGTTCGTTAACTCGAAACAAACTTGAATTATCAGCTACTTTCAGTTATCAATTCGAAAAAAAAAAGAAAAAAAAGACAGTTAAAATATTACTTAATGCAATACGGGGTGTGGAAAAAAAGAAGGGAATAAGAAATATAAAGAATAATACCCGTCTCAAGAAAATATTAAGATTATAAATAATAAAGAATAATGTATACGGCACTAAAAGAATAGACATTTCCATCCATTTTTTTTTCAATTTTAATTACATTTTAAATATTGCTCGATACAACTATCTCCTCTTCCTGTTTTAAGTAAATATTTCAAAAATAATATTGGACCGTCGCTAATTGGGGGTTTTAGTGGGATGGGTCCGGCCAGAAACGATTGTCTTCCAATAATTTTTGTGTTATCATCTCCTCTTCTCTCATTTTCATCATAGAAGGTCTGTTTTAATTAAGTAAATGTATGTTCGGTTCATACACTGTCACTAAAAGTGTGGGCTGTCACCACAAGGTTAAGGAAGGAATATCCAAGCTGGATGGTAGTTAATATATTTGACAAAATACCTACATCAGGAAAAATTATTAGTAATTTGGCACCCTGACAGACGTTTGATGTCCCAATCCGTTTCTGCAAGGGGGACATCGAGTCAATAACCGGGTAAATATTTAGTGATTCACCAAGAAATTGCCGTTCATATTTTCTTTAAATTATTATTATTATTTTTTTTTTTTTTACTCAGTTTTAATGTGTACGGTTTCTCCCAGATTCTTCGGCAGTTAATTTTGTATTTTCATAAATTTTTTTTTTATCTAACTTTTCTCTTCAAACTTCATGATGTGTTCGCATTACAGGTATGCTTAAAAATCTTTTCTTTTTCTACAATGTAGGATTTAGTGGAACAATTAATATCCCAACTGATTTCATTGGATTGTAATACGTTCCATGAGTTTCTTTCAATAGTAGTTTTGGATTTTCAACATTTTATCATATTAAAAGGACCTTTATAATTCCTCATTCTTGGCAAGACCCGACTCAATCAACCAAAAACAGGACAAGGCGTTGGTTTACCGCCTGTCCTGAATTGAGCCTCATACTATTCAAAGAATTTGGAGAACAAAATGAGAGCTAGGCTGACAGCACAAGGTCAGCCGTGTTATGGTGGGTGCGGCTTCTCATCTTATGTTCAGTTTTTTTCTTGTTTTTCCAACTGAACAAACTTGTGAGTCGTACTGTGATGGAACACAAATTATTTAAAGAGGTATGAAGTTTCTGAACTATGAATTCGTTTTAACCAGACACTTATTATTTTAACCACACATATTTTGTACCTTAGCTTAAATTTCGGGCTAAAATTTTGGGATTACTAAATTTTGTGAATTTACAGTAATAATTTTAATTAAAAAATCGGCCTTCTTGGTTTTACATAGTTATAACTGTTTTTTAGTTATTTTACCAATTTCTAACAGAGGGACGGGACGGTTTAGTGTCATTTAAAAGATGAAACCATCTATCAATTTCACATGTAGATCGTGAGGTGATTGGTAGTTTCTTTTAAACCAGGGAGGAAAACAAAAATATTAGCATTCTTGGGATTGCAGACTGAGGCTTGTTTTATATTGAAAAGATTAAAATCCAGATAATCTTATTTATGTTTAAAATTTTTGGTATAGGTTTCATTTTATTTTGTTCCTGATTTAATTAAATTTAAAAAGTGAAATTTCAAATTACAATATTAAAGTTAGTTAAAGAAATTTGCAATTCTTGGATTAAATTTTTTTTTCTTCATAGCACTATCCTTAATTCTCCTTAACCTTGAAATTTTGTAGTTTAAAATTAATGATTAAAATTTCTACAATAGGATGAAAAATTATTAAATACAGCTAATTTCGATTTAGATCTTCAAATATGGTCAAAATTTTGAGTTTTTAATTAAAGTAAGTTAGTTTTCGGTATTGGTGGCTTATTTTGGTTCAAAGAAGATTAGATAAGCTTTCTATATACACATTAATATTACAAATTACACAATTTATTTTGTTTTTACTGGATTTGGGTGTTTAATAGACATTTTGGGTATTTACTAAACGATTTGAGTTTTTTGGTGCACTTTTATTAGTGCAATAAAATCCGGTCGCTAGCTAATGTAACTGTGTAACAGCTAATTTAATCGCACTGAGAGCATATTCCCCTGACGAATAGTGGCTTTCAATGTTGCTTGAGATGGATCATTAAGTGACTTTATCGGGCACTTCTCATCGCGATTTATCAATCTTATAAAGAGTTTACCATTTTCTTAGTTTTGAAGAGTATCTCGCAGATGTTCATTCGTTCCGGCATCTGAGCTTTGTTATTTCAACCCGCCATCGATCTTGCTGATGTATTACAACTTCTACATGAGATGGTGGACGTTGAATGATGAGTCTTAAATATTTCTGTAGTATTTCGTGTCTTGTAATTGTTTTACACGGTAGTTTTATGTTTTTGTCATCAATCTCACTTAGGTTTCCTGATTATTGTAGCATTGAAAGTAATCGTCACGTAATTAGATTAATAAACTGATATAAACCGTAAATGTTTCATGAACACCATGCACTTTTTTCCTTTTAATCTTTCCCTTATAAAAGAATACCATACTTTGAAAATGCTATGCTTCTATTTTTTATCTTTAATTTAGTAAAGATTGTAAAAAAAATAATATGAATTCTTATTTTACACCACAATCTGAAAAAAAAGTACCGGTGTAATTTATCAATGTTCATTAAATTCATCTAAATCAGCTAAGTACTTATATTCCTCAAAAGTACCTTTTAACTTTTTTTGATTGATTAATAATGTGCACATCACGCATTAGTGAAAAATAGATAAACGTAAAATATGAAAGTGTTTGATGAATAATTTAAAGAGATAAAAGGAAAAATATTTTTCCAGGATGAAAATACATTTCCGAAAATAAGAGTAGTAATGTTGAAGAATTATATATCGCTGGAAAGCCAAAGATTTTAGAAATAATACTATTAAACATAGAGAGTTGTATAAGATATAAGAGAATCACGAAAAATACTTAATTATGTTCTTATACGAGATTGTCTTGGCGTTGTGTGAATACGCCATAGTGTCAGTCCGTTTTGGAAGTAGTTAAATATTTTCGTCATTATAGTTATGAAATATTTAATTTTTTTGTTTAAAAAAAATTAATTTTATCCAATTTTAGTCTCAAAACAATTTATATCTCTTTCTCTAAGTCCAACGTTTCGGCCAATTCGGCCATCATCAAGGGCAATCTATAACAGCTTTTATTATACATAATATTTTTAACATTTTTAAACAATTGTCAATATTATTAATAAATTATCATACCTTGATACAATTTTAGAACACATCAAATTTGAAAAAAAACTTTATGCAGGCCGAAGTCATTAATTTCAGTCCACAATTACTCTATGAGACATTAAAACATTATGGAATCATATAATTTTATTAATAAGCAATCCTTAACTTACGTCTAATTATCTATTTTATCAATTGTTCATATTAAATTCAAAATTAAAACTTTTAATAATAGTTAATTTTAACTTGTATTAAATAAAAGTGAATTTCAATGAATTGTTTAAATTAATTTAAACAATAATAACCAGTCCCAAAATGTAAAAATTATATATAAATTAATTTTTATGTTATTCCACTTAACCTATATAATCAGTTGACAGCATAAAATCATTCATTGTATTTGGAGTATGGATTCTATGACAATTAAGCACTGAATAAATGATATAGAGCAGAATGTAAATTTTAGGAACAGTCATATTTTTATATTACTGTTATACTTTTGCAAATGAAAATTTAAATTTTTTAAAATTTTAATTCGAGTTATACAGGTAATTTTCTAGAAACTTGTAATTTGAGCTTGTAAATATGTCAACTAAGCAGAAAGTCAACTTGGAAAATATGTAAGGAAAAGTATTGCCAGAGTGAATCATATAAAAATAATTAATTATATATCTGTTCTGATATGAACAAGGATTAATTTCAACTCAAATTTGTGCGATGCGCGCACCACACCAGATTATTAAATATATAACAAGCCTTACGTATATGACTACAGCAATGACGTTTAGTCAATCAGTAGATTTATAAAAGGATCATAGCTCATAGTTAAATGAATAACTTTGTGGGGGAGGGGTAGGAAGGACAAGTTCAATTAAATATTATTATAAGATTTAAATCCAGATACAATTTTAGAAAGGCTTATTGTAAAAACATATTAAATTTTAAATACTGTAGAAGTTAACGCAGTATTCTCGAAACGTTCCAGATGAAAATAAAATAACTAACCACTATGGTGTCTTAATTTTTTACTTGTTCTGGGTAGAATAGGCGGATAAAAGAATTATTTTTAAAAATAGATTGTACTACAATTGGTTGTTCAGTTAAATGCTAAACTATAACTTCCAAAAATAAACGAACGGTATCGATTACAAAATTGGGTTAAGGCTTTACGGACAACTCTTAATTTAAATTGTTCGCATTAGCTTATTTAACTTTCAATTATAACTGAATTTTACAGATACTATATTTTCTCTTGTTGAAATACATGGAATTGTAATTTTGTGTGGCTTGTATTGTAGGAACCTAATGCTCCTTTGATGCAACATACATAGGAACTAACACAAAAAAAGATAGGCTTTTTTTTTTTTTTTTATAAAAGCAGTAATATAGTTGAAAGCTCTCTATCTAAGTACTGCCGTGTTGTAGTATCTGACCTCGTCACTGTAATCAGCTTAATCTTTTATATCGATTAGTTAAAGGGATCGATCTGCGGCCTACAGGCTGTCCACAACAGCACCAACAGCCGAAATAATAGGGCGGCCATGGAGGGTGGTAGCCCTGACCTGCCTACTCTAGGGCCAGTTAGGGCAAAAAATAGTTACTCCCCCTAGGCCCCGTTCAATGGCGGACAACATGGCCACGCTTTGGTGTTAGTTTGTTGGCAATGGGTTGTCCCGGCAGCGGTCAACGGAATTATCAAGCTGCCTAATGGTCTGCCATGTAGCCTGTCTGATATCCTTCCTATTGCAAGATTATACAGGCCAAGTCAACACTGTCAATTCCCACGGGCGACTTCGAGTCATTTAAAGTAATTTGCCAAGGACGTCGTTCAAGAATACTTACCCTTCAAGAATACTTACTCTTACCGTTCAAGCGCGAAACCCTTCGGATAAGTGCTGATTATCTCATTTTTCGCACTACAGCCATCCAGTTTTTTCACATTGTACGATACCATAATTTAAAACTGATAAATAACTTTTAGGTATATTGAGCGAGAGTGGAATTGAAGAAGTTGGTACAGGTGTTTCCCTAAGGCTAAATGTACCTCTTTATGAAACGCACTAAAATCAATGGAGTTTACTTTTGATTTTCCCCAGAATGAATTGTCCGATTTTCAATCTGTAAAGGGAGTTTTGTGTTTTTTAATTAGAGAATTCACCCTAATTGGGTTTTAAATCCACCAATATAATAATAAGGAAAAAAATTAAAAATATTAATTAACGATTTTTATAGGAAAGAGGTATAGTTAAGAAGCTCTTGATCTGTAATTCTGGAAAATACACAATAGTTGTCAAACATAAAAAATAAATTTATACTCATCTCTAGGCTTTATTTCTCGACCACACTATTCTTCTTTCCCTAACCAACTTCTAGAATGAACTATCTTAAAATTAGAAGAAAAATGTTTTAAATAAATAATAACCGTAAAACATTAACATCTACAATTCTTAAAAAGGAACATGATAAAAATTTTGCTTATTCTGTACTTAACATCGAACGAAAAAACGTAGGTATAATTGTGTGTTTCTTTTGCTACATTATTTTAATTATTATTCAAAAACATTAGCTGAAAAGAGTCTAGATACTTTATTTTCACCATTTTGGCAATTATATTTTCATCAAACATAATCTAAATAATTTTTATCATTTGATTTGTTAAAAAAAAAAATCATGCGACACAGCAATGGTGAATCGAAATGAAAAATAGTTTATTATTGTGGTACTAAGTCCCTTTAAAACAATTACAAAGGTAATTTTAATTTTAGAATAACATATATTGGACAAAAAACAGTGATGCTACACCTAATTAAAACTTATACTAAAATTGTATATAAATTATTTTAAATACAGAGAAAAAAAATAAATTAATTAAAAAAACTAACTGATTAGATACATAAAAAACATAACAAAAAGGTATTTACAAAATATTTGTATTATTAAAATATTGGATTAGGTGAAGTAAAAGGTAGTTAAATAGAAGGGTTTTAAACGAGGGAAGGGTTGGTAAATGACCTATGTTAGAGGGAATCGATTACCCGAGATATGCAGCTTGGGTAACCAATGATTTATCAAACGCAGCAGTTCGATGAGGTGGAGGGTAGATGTCAGATAAACGGGACCTTGGATGGTGCTATGAAAAAAGTTTTTGCTTCGTTACCTATCCACAGTGTTCTGTAATTCTGATAAAAATTATTATATTTTAACATTAAGAGGAGCTTTCATTCCTTGGCATACATTAAAATAATACATGTTTACATAAATAATCAAATAACGTACATAATAATAATTAAATTTTCGAAATGTCAATGGGAATCTAATGCACTTATCTGAATACCGCCTGAAATTGGATAAGAATTTTCATCATTCGATGATTTTCATCATTAGAGTTGAGGCCTGAAATACGCAAAACAAAAACCATGTATTGTAAGTATCGTAACATGGGTTCGCTAATTTCAATAATACCTTTTTTGGTGATACTAGACCTAAGTCGAAAAATGTCCGAGCGTTCTTGCCAATGGGTCCTAGGAAATGAAAAAAAACTAAGGTAAAAATGTCGTTTTTACTCTGCATGTATTTAATGTTTGTTATTTAGCAATCCGTTTTTACTTATTTATTTTGCAGAGTAAGAAAAAAGATTGCTGATCGTTTTAAATCAGCTTAAGTGTATAAAAAAAAATGCAAAAATTATTTTAATGAAGTTGCTTTTAGTGAAGTAGACCAAAAAAATTTATTTAGATAAAATTAAGTCAAATTTGTTTTTGGAGTCTTTAGAACCCATTAAATACGAAGTTTGGTATAAATAAAAAATTATCAATTTTTAATTTTGATTTTTGGAGGAAATTAATTTTCTGTCAATGCCCAGCGTTCACGAATTATATTTATTTTACTGTTCACAATGTTATCCAAATCCAAAGAAACTAAAACTGTTAGAAGGCTAAATTTCCACTTTATCAACCCACTTGAACCATCTTTATGGCCTTTTTATGGGAGAAAAAGCAGTTTCAAATCAAGAAGATTATCTCAAATGTTTTATTTTATTATCTCCGGTTCTAATTTGTTTACGGAGTTACAGTTTGTACAATTTTGTGAAATCTAGACAGTTCTAAACCCTTCATAGGTTTTGTGATTTGTGGCACCGACTTGAAGTAACTGAAATGTTTATGATTTTCTAAAAACAAAAACCGAAGGTCCCACTAAGGCGACAAGCTTGAGCAAAAAACATTATGTTTTATTCCTACCAAAATTTCCATTTAAGATTTTTGTGGTCGAAAAGCTGATATCAACTTTATTTGTTCATTAAAAAACATTTTATTCCATGTTGCAAGGTTAGTCCGGCTAAATTATTTCAATTTTGTTTTCTTATTTTGGTAAATCGGGGAGGGGGGGATAATAATATACCAATATATTTGTTATCTGGTACGACATGCCGACAAAAGAACTTACTTTAAATTCCAGTTTTTTATTTTTTTCTCCAGCTGGTACTTCTAATAGATATTAATATAGTATCAATTATGGTATATAATTACCATTAAATGCATGTTAAGCATAGGCGACAAACCATAATTAAAATTTTCTAAAATTAAACAATTTTTTTTCTTAGCTCCTAGGTTGCATTGACCAGAACCTTCGGACACAGGTAAAATATTTTTCGACCTAGTATCACGAAAAAATGTTTCATTGAAATCGGTGATCCTACGTGAGTTTCAAATTGATCCTATGCTTAATTAAAACACATTATAAATACATATTTTAATTACTTAAAATTCGTTAATAATCGGATTAAATCAAGAAAATGTTTATAAAATAATAAAAATTGATTAATGGTTTTTTATTATCACTTAAGTTATGGTCAGATGCAAGATTGAAATTTACCTGCTATGGACTGTGCTATGGAAATTTTATTTCCAATACTTGTTACGATTTAGGAAAAACAGTCACTTCAAAAACATTATGAAAAACTACGTGATCTAATCTTCAATCAGAAGTTGTAAAGAATCTGGGACGACAGATCCTTCAAACGATTATTAAAAAAAACTGCTTTCATGTGAGATTTTTCAAACTTTTTTTCCAATCTATCAGGATTGGATTCTATTTCAGGAATTCTGTAAAGGAAAATAAATAAGTTGCACAGGGAATAGGCTAACATCGTTGTTTTCCTGTACCCTTGAATTAATTATATTAACCAGTAGCAAGAAGCAACTCCTTGATAATGTTGTCCAATGGATCGCTATAACGACGCCATTTGCCGCTTTCCAATTAAACTTTATTTCAGCAGAATAAATTAACAATAACTTAACATATATCATTCGCTGAAATAATTCTATTTTAAATTTTATCTTCAAAAAAGGATGATTATTTTCGTTATGTAATTAGTAATTATATTTTTTTATATAGACAGTTTTTTCAATGTTCAGTTGATAAAAATTCGTGAAATTATTTATTATAGGTCGAAATGATTTTTTATTTGTTCATTCAACGAACCGGAAGAATAGTGAATATTCAAAAATCAATGGAGATTTTTTTTTTCAATAGGTTGAAAATCGCGAAATAAAACTTGATAGTTCTTATTTATGATAATTTAAGTTTATTTTGGTAGTAGAGTTGATCTTCTAGATCTTCTGCGTACTTCTCACAAACATAAAGAACGAAATAATTTCAGAATTTAATTTCCATTAAGAATAAATTATAATTTGAACTTCCTTGGCCTGCCAAACTTTCAAAAATTCATTCAAGGCACGGATTCTCATGAAGGCGAATCTCAATTATAACAACAGATTTTAGAACAAAATAAAATTTTGTTCTTTACAGATATTTTTCCATCCTTTTCCGTTAATCGTCACATTGTTCATTCATTCGTTTCAAAATTAAATTATCTATGAAAATCTGTGTAGTGTGCTGGAGAAGAGCTGGAAGCTATAATAAGGTCGACTTCATTTCCAAATGGTACTTCATGAATTATTACTAAGGCTTATTAAAGATATTTCTCTAACAATTACCAAAAGTTTTATTTACAAATTATCAAAACTCTCTAAAAAAAGAGGCGTCTTGAACACTCCGTATATTTTTTCAGTGATCTCTTCTCACCTCTCTCAGACAGGGAGCGCATTAATTTGCAACGAAAAAGTGTGATGGAGTACAATGTAGCTCAGTGAGTAAGGGGATGTTACTAACGGGTCTAGGTTATAATTCGGCTATGGAAAATAATCAATCATTCCGTTAGTGTTGTTGTGAACCAGTGATACGGCGAGAGGGATGCGCTGGGATCTTTTGAGCTCTGCTCTAACCCTTACACGTAGAGGATAGAGTGGGCTCAGGGATCCTCAGGTCGATTGTGTAAATATTGTATATTAGAGTGTAAATGTGACTAGAGACTGTATTATTTTATCATTATGTTATTTTTCATACAGATAGTTTGATTATGTTCATTTTGTTTATTCTTTTGTTTGTATATATTTTAAGAGAGTTTTATTTATTTATTTTTTTTTATTTTAGTATGTATGAGATCATTCATCACTATTTCCTATTGCCCACAACTGTGTGGCAGATTGTAATATCTAAAATATTGTAATAGTAAGTGTTGTAGTGAGTCCATCCTGTGGGTTTGAGAGCCTCTCTGGGGCCCACCTAGCCTCTATAAACTGGTACCCCTTAATTGTAGGAAAAAATCTGGTGGCAGAGCGTTATCATAAATTCATCTCCTTAATCAACCGTTTTTCAAGAAACAGTACTGTGTAGAAAACGTGCTGAACCTTCATGGGTTATACAAGAAAAAATGTGATACAATATCAGAGTGTCAGGCAATCGTCCTATATGTTTCTTACAAACAATTTATATTTAGTGATAACTTATTCGTTTCAAGCCCACACCCAGGTTATGGTACTTGTTCATGGGGCAGTTAATATTACACATCATACTTATATCAGTGAGCTATGATCCATGATTAATCCACTATATGGCAAAGTGTGTTCATTATCGTTATTTATGAGAACGTTTTATGTTTGACTATTAAACTGGATTGGAAAAGGACGATGAGAAGATTATAGGAGACAGTTACCCTAGCTGCTCTATAGAATCGTGAGAACGCTCCGACCACAGAGATGTCCTTGGACGGAACCAACAGCAGGTGAGCCCTAACAAAGCGTAAAAGGGAACTGAGTACGGCCCTTCAACTAGACAACTCAACTCGTGCACGATACTCACAGATTTAACACTTTTATAATCTATAGGAACAGATATGAATTATATTTTAACTAAAACATTCATCATACATGTATAAAAAAAATCTAAATGATAAAAAAATTGCTTAATCTATCTTGAAAAAATGGTGTATCTTAGTTGATTTTTAATTCATTTTAATTTATCGATCACAAGAATTTGAGACCCGATTGCACGTGAGGCCCGGGTTAAGGTACCACTAGTCCTTGGATGACACTGAACATGTATTTACTAACACTTAAGTGGTTCACAGTCGAAATGATAATATGGTACTGTCTTACGTTACATGGTAGGTTTAAAGTTAGAAAGCTAGTTAAAGGTGCCACTCATCGTTTATCAGTCTCACGGGTATGGTTGTCCCACACTGAATCTCTCTCTCACAGCCAACATTAAAAAAAAAAATTGAATAAACTTCTGCACCTCACAGATCACACTTGATTACGTCAAATTGCGGAATGGTAAGGCAAATTTACAAGATTTGAGTAAGACCTCCCAAAAAGGTTCCAGAATCACCTAAGAAGCTGTGTGAATTTAACGATTCTCAATCGAAGCTGTTTACTTTTAGATCCAGTAGCCACTTCGCTCTGAAAAGGGGGGAGACGGGGTCTTTGGTTTATTCTTTAGCCTTTTGTGAGTGGAGCACTCTACCTCAAATTCTTCAGACACCCTTCTCCAAGTCCACTGGGGAACCTCTTTTTGGTGGTGCATTTTGGAAATGTCCTCTGAGATAAGAACCTTGTGGCCAATTTACGTTGCACGTGGAGATTACTCTAAAATTTGTAATGTCCTTAAGTCAAAGCGTTGGGTTCATACTTTGAAAACTACTTATAATTTCATATATAACTGGCATTTACCTCATGAAAGATTTGATATGTGAACAAGTTGAATCGTCATACGATTTTTTAATCCGACAGAACATAAGTAATTTAAAATTATTGAATTAAAAATATTTTTAATGATAGCTCTAATTTTTTTCATTTTTTTATTTTCATTTATATATATATGTACTCAAATTTAGCACCGTCAAACAATTGAAGGATCAACTAGTCTATACAATAAAATAGTGCTTAACGTGTGTGTAACAAATCATCACCCTATTGATCAATGTATCTCTAAAACAACAATGTTTATAAAGCTGAAATTATTTATCGTGGTTCCCCTTATGCTGAAGATGTGCAAAATTTCGGATTCTCAGTGGTTTATAAAAATTATATGTAATACCTAAAAATAATCCTGGATACATCTACTGGACTATTATAAGCACTCACTCAAAAAGTACTTTAATTCTTAATTAAAACAAAACATCTAAATTGAATCAGTATTAGTAAAAATATAATAGGATTGTATAAAACAAAAATGACCGTTTTTCAACCTAATATTTTTATTATTATTTCTTTGTATTTTATAATACAATTAATACTCAAAGTATAGTCCGTTGGTATCTACCGTCATTAGCCATCTGCTAGCTAATTGCTAGATCCCATGCTGATACCATTGAGGCAGAAGTTCGAATCCATGAAGTTCTTTAAACTTTATTGCTGATTGCTGAGGAGTAAGTTCGTGAGGGATCAGTCTACTGCTCTTTTTCACCTTCCCCATGGGAAAGAAATGGCGACTAACAATATCTTTCAACACACCACACTCCCTGGCAAATCGTGATTACTTGTGGACGGATTTGACTCGACAGCTTCATTCAGAACCTCATCAATGTCTGTTAATAGTCGCCCAGACCCCTTCTTCCTTTCTAATGTCGTATCTCCACTGTCAATTTTTTCAAACCAACGCCATGCAGTGCGCTGGTCAAGGACACCTTCCCCTTCATATTTAATAATTACACGAGTTGCTTCAGTGGCTATGAATTTTTTCCAGTAATGTCTTAAAATTACAAGAATTTCTTTAAGACACTATCATGTTTTTTCTTTAAAACAAATAACTAAACTGAGCCTTTTTTTAAGAAGTCGTATGGGATTAAACAATCTTAGAGAATGTTCTAAAGGGATTATTAAGCATTGGTAAGTATTAAATAGGATTAAAAAATTTAAAGTCCTTTGAATTTGATAAAAAGGTCGGTTTTTTTTATACACCCCATTAAATTCGTTTTATTTCTATTTATACATATAGGTAAAAGCACCAATCGTTACTAATGATATGCTATAAGGATGAATTCTGGTTAGTTGATAAACTAACTCTGAGTAGTTTCTAAAAAAATCCCAAATGAAGAGGAATAAATGATTATGAACGGTTTTAAGTTTGGGACCCCTCATTAGTTTAAAAGAAAATTAGTAAAAAAAAAAAAAAAGGAATTTTTTTCTTAGAGTTTAGAAGAAGCTTTGTGTTACTTAGATTTAAAAAAAATAGTTTGTATGTATCTTGTTTTTATACTTAAGAGTCGTGCTTATCTTGAGGTGTTAAAAAAAAAGAATAAATAAGGGAATAAATGATTATTTAATTCCATAAATGTTGCAATCGAGATACAATGCCTTGATTCCTCATACCTCATTACATATTTACATTACGTTTCTAATTTTTGTAGCCTAAGAGCATGAAAAATAATGTGGGAACCAATAATAACCAAGACAGTGGACGCAGTGATAATTTTGTGTTAAATACCATTCATTATTTTTTTGGATATATTTTTTAATAACCCTTGCTATATTATATCATTGTTACTTACTATTATAATTACCGTGTTATTATAAAAATTAATTAAATTATTTACGAGTGTCTTATAAAAATAATTCGTCGAATCATAAACTTAAATCAGTTTTTATAACATGAAAGGAATATTTTTTCTGATTATTTTTTTTTTTCAGGAAAAATATTACGCCATTTAAACTTTCTATAAATATTTTGCACATCAATAGCTAAGTCTTGGGAAGAATGCCAAAACTATTAGTAGAAGAAAACGCAATTCTAAACGACTTGTATTGTTTGTTAATCTATTAATTTTCAAAATATCTCATTTTCCTATGGTAGATTTTGCAAAAAGCAGTTAGACAAGAGTAGTATAGCTCTGAGATAATTTCAAATTTTGGTCAAATAAGTTTAATTTAATGTTATTTGTATCCCTCAAGAACTAGTAAGATATTACTTAATGTGGCATACTAATGATTTTAAGCATTATTAGAATTGTAAATAAATAATAATTTTTTTTTTATCATTTCCTAATTGGTATTTTATAAAAACAATGCATTCCTAAATTCGTTCATTCTATCCTTAAACTTTACCCTGCTTTACAAAAAATTCTGAATTACAGATCGATTTAAAGTTAAATTTTATTTAAACTTTTCTATTATCATTTTTTTATTATTAATAGTATCTATTTTTGTATACATTGATGATGGGCAAGGGGATGAAAAAGGCACAGCTCCAAAAAATTGTATTTGTTAGAACTAACATTAGAAATAGCCTAGTTTCTACATTTAGTGTTTAAGCCTTTAGTGTCAGCCGATTTAGCCTGATTTTGAGGGCTAGCAATTTGGGATGATAGGAAATCAGCGTTTAAATTATTCACATTAAAAAATTAAGGGTTTTCTCTCATAGTGCACGATATTATCAAATTTTTCTTTTTACAGCGAGATTTCAAATTATTTTTTAGATTATAAAAATGGTCATTATGTCATTAAAAATTACCCTGTGTATGTATGAGCTGAAGAGTTACCAGGTCACAGATGTTATGTAAATACCCACAGGAGTAAACGACACTGCTTTAGAAGCATTGGGTTTCTCAAGAGACATTTATTTCGAAATTAAACACAAAATAATAGTGTCAGACTTTCTACTCTTGTTAGATGAGGTTAGTAAAGTCCATAATTACCAGAACAAGCATCAGAAAAAAAAAGTAACAATATTAATTATTGAGAATATTATATGAAAAAGTATTAAAATATGAAATTAATAAAATGATATTACGTTTATCAAGTGATAAATAATAATGAAATAAAATTACTTTTTGTTTCAGTTCAGTCTGCTTGATTTGTATAGGCAGTGGCAGAGCCAAATCCATTTACATGTGCTCGGCGTTGAAATGTAGGACTGACTGATTTTAATTGCTAAATAAACTATTTGCAATGGCTATGAGAGAAAGCTAATTCACGTTAGGTGTTTCTATCTAGCAAATAATTCTATTTTATCTGAGCACTAGCCCTTCCTCGAGAATAATGTTAGTATAACAAATATATAAAATCTAAACCACTTAAACCCATAAAGGACGAAGTACTGTTGCTAGAACAATGGTTGTGTAATGAGGTAAGTTGGTCAATATACCTTTGACCTGATATTTTATATAATTGAATAGAAGCGAAAATGCGATTCTCATCCTCTCCTCCTGAAAGTGCTCAGTGGGAAGCACGTTTTGTGGTAGCAGTATCGAATTCCTAACCATTAAGTAACACGAGAAGCCAATCGTCGATGATTAGAATTCGAGACTACAACCACAGGTCAGGTTCGCACAAGTGGAAAATATGAAAATCGGGTTTGTCTCATCCGCCAATTAAACGTTTTGTGGAATATACCAGTAAGGGGAAAAAATTGGGATGGTACACCAACAGAGAAATTATATGAAACAATTAAAGTATCGAATCAATGTTCGCAGATTCCGATTACTACATAACTTACTTGACAAACGCTCTAAACTTCCTATTCACTTCAAAAAAATCTTATTCACAATGATAATCAGACCAATTTTAACATACGAAATTGGGCTTTATGGTTCCACCAAACCTTCAAATTTCTTCTGTATTCAATCCTTACAATGCAATATCCTCCGTTAATTCCTTGATGCTCCTTATTACGCCACAAATAAACTCGTCCATGAAGACCTCAACATACCATTAGTTGCTTACAGCCCGAAATAAATATGTCTCCTTTCATTTCAAAATTCTTACCCACCGAAACCCTTAGTTGTCAATTTCTCACCTTAAAAATCTTTGATAATCCTCCGAGGTGTCTGAAAAGATGGCCACGCGATCTTCTAATTTATAGCTGATTGAAATAAAATTGGGTGATTCCTTCCCAAGATCATCATGTGTTCTAAAACATTTATCACATTTAATTATTGTATTTTTTTTTTTTATATGGTTGTATATTTTAATAAAAACAAATGAAAAAAAAAATCAATTCGAAAAATTATACTAAGGACAAATATTGGAATCAAGTAAAACAAAAAAAAGATTTTTTTGTCAAATTAAATAATATGTATATATTCCAATTGTTCCTTATTAAATTTATTTGAACAATAAAGAAATTAAATCATTCCAACCTCAATTCCTCAGATGAATGGGGAATAATTATGATAGTATTTAAAAATATTTCACATATTCCTTGATTATTTGGTTTAAAATATAATTAATATAATAATTATATATATATATATATAATTACATAAACATTCTAGCTCTAGTGATGACTACTAATTGATATTTCGTACATGCTAGAATGCTGTAAGGAATATTGGCCAGCCTTCCATTATACGGTGAAGTCTATATCGATCAGGATTGGCGAAGAGTGTGGTGTTGATGATGGCCAAGGGCCGCAGTGCAGGCTCTCCGTGGCTCCCATACTGATCTTCCATCATACTGCCCATTGATTCAATATCCTCACAACTGTTATTTTGATCAGTAGAGCGTTACAAGAAAATAAATATCTTGATGATATTTAACTATTATCCTATCTGGAAAAGGCTCATTTTTTTTATTACCTACTCATACTGTATTCATGTAGTCTTCTCAACTCGTCAATACACAGGCCATAAAGCAATTTTCATAACGCTTTCAAACAGAAACCTATTAAATGTCCAATTGCTACATAGTTTTATATAAGACAATATCGTAAAGACGGGAAGTTGTTACAGAAGCTAAATAAAAGTCGTCGTAAATCCATAATATATGCGTAAAAAAGAAATATAATAACAATAGCCACAAAAATCTCACAAATCAAATTTTGTTACAGATGCCATTTTTAGCCTATACAAAATTGATGATTTATTATTTTATACGAAATGGTTATAATTAAATGATTAGGTGGGAGTGGGTAGCTCATTGGTAAGGCACTGTGCTAAAAATGACCTGAGTTCAAATTCGGCAGTGGCAGTTATTTTTTGTTTCAATATATCCGTGATCCCTGTGTGTTCGGGAGCCCTGCATCCATCCATTTTTAATTGATTCTGACCAACTCACTTCCTTGCGCAACCGTTGATATAGTTTTAAAGTACCGCACCCCAAACTCTTCATGTGTCGATTGAAATTTTTTTTTTTAATAATTAGCATTAAGATGTAATAAAATTGAGAGAATTGCAGGTTGTTCGTGGCGATCTATGAGTTCCAAATTTGTCAAAACTGTTCGGCAAGTTAGTAGGTTATTTAAATCACAATTGCTGACAGTAGGTTCAGGAGATAAAAGGGAGGATGGCACAGAACTGAACCTCAATAGTAGTCTTAAGGTAGTCTTAAAAATATCCGTTGCTGATACGTGCACGACTAATGCCATGTCAAACTATTGAAAAACAATAATAAAAAAAACTACTTCTGTCTTTTTTTTTCATAGCCACTTATTTTATTTTTTGAACATCATATTTCCTGAATTACAGATTTAAGATTCCTTATATATTATAGGTACATAATTTTTTATATTTAAATTTTTTTTAATAATCAGTAGGGCACATTCTATTTCATTACTCTTCTCTCTCCCTTATCATGCCTTGTTCTTTATATTTTGCACCTCCTCTGTTTGGTGGCCTTCTAGGACAGATCATATTCGCTCTAGGTTGAAGTTGGCTGGGCCCACTAAACATTTCCATATATACACAAAATTATTTTATACGGGTGGTTTTCTTCAGAGACCAGGTGACTGAAATCATTTTCCGTAAGAATATACATAGATTCCAGTTTTCTTCAACTGTTTAAGCCTTAGTGCCAAAGAGACGGTGTAGTGCATAATAAAGGCTCAGCAGTTCCTAGGACGCCTGTTTCAGGGAATTGGGGCACGGAGCGTCGATATCCATCCATGGCAATGAAACTTGGATCGAAAGCTCTCATGTCCTGTGAGGAATTGCGGTAGCCTGTAGTTCCGGAGGACAAGTCGCTTCTGAACGTGACTGCGTTTCCTCAAGGTAGATCCATTCCGGCTCCTCGCGCACCTGAAATATGCATTTATAGGAATAAAACAAATCTGGAAAAAAACAAAAGCATTAACTAAACTCTATGCTTTAAATGGATAATACTGAAACAAAATACCTTAATATTTACTCGATACAAAATACTATAGTGTAGTATTACTTAGTAGTAGTCTACACACATTTACATAGATCATATATTCAAGAATTTTACAGACTTATATAATTTCCAGTAGCCTTCCAATAACATCCTTCAGGGTGCCATCCTTTCTGGTTTTTCCTTGGTTTACTCTTTGGCAAACTGATCACCTATAGGCTATCTTGGATTTGCAGATGTTACCCTGCCTAGCTTTAAAAACCAGCTGCTATAGAATGTCATCGACTTTCAGGTCTTAGCAGTACGCCTCTCCTTCAACTATGCTTTTCCTCTCTAATTTCTACGGATAAAAGGTAGTTTTCACGCAAGAAAATAAAGTACGATGATACGAGTCACTAACCAGAGATCATCGTGCTTATTGCTTTCTCTATGACGGTTAGACCATATATCTTTTAAAAGATTCATTTTCTACAATTTAATTCTTTTTTCTTTGATGCAACATCAGTTTTTGTTGTATTCACTTATTAATACACTTTATCTCAATTCCTTTTTACGTGAGTTTCATTTATTCATAATTAATTTCGCTTAATATAATTGTATTTTTTTTAACATATGAATATGATTTTGAGGTATGAAATACTGGTGACCAAAGCTTATCCCCATTGAACTGAGTCTATGGGTTAAAGTGATTTATTCAATTTCGTTGATGCCCATTGAATATTCATGGTGACAATAATCACGCTCTGACTCATATTGAGTGAATGACAGAATAAATTCGTTGAAGGTTGTTTTATATTCAGGTTTTGAAATGAATGTTGAAAACAGGCTGAAAAAACGATTTTGGAGAATTTGTTTAGCAGTACTAGTGAATGTTTATAATTAATGGCGAACCATCAAAACAAGGGTGTATTTAGTAGAATTTAAGGATTGAATATGTGTCGTTATAATTAAAAAACCCACAGTTTTTGACATAAGAAATCAGCTGATTAAACAAGGATATATGATGTTTGTGGTCATGATATTTGTGAATGTTTTTAATTAGTTAAAAATAATCTAGCTAATTTACAAACCATCTCCACACACAATTTCACTATTGAATGGTTCGCTGCAAATATGAGGTAGCTCCATTTTTTCCAGTTTTTGGGATACAAAAGAAACGTTTGAGTAATTCAAATTTTGAGTTATGTAAAATTATTGTTGCTGATTACTTCCAATTATGAGGTTTGCGTATTCGAACAGTATATATTCCTTCTTGCACCAAACAAAAGCGTTTGTTTTTTGTTTTTTTAAAGCACAAGATAGTGTTTATAACTCCCAAGTGGAGCTTCTTCCTTTTTGCAGCAAAACTTCAATTCCGTAATTAATCCTCAAAATGAACAATTAAATCCATTATATAGCAACCAGTTGTGTAGTGTCGCAACGTCTTTGTAGAGCTGAGGATTTCCTCATTCCAGGTTCGTCCTTGTCGCTCTTTGTAAGTCCTCTTCTGGTCATTGTTTGGGAACCGGTGTCGCTAAAGGTACCTCACCCCTCGCAACCCTAACGCAACTCCCTTCCTCCTTGCGCAATAGCTCAGCTGGCTCTTGTCAGGATTATGTAATAAAGAGAGAAAAAAGACTGGCCAGGTTTTAAAAACAAATGCTCAGGGCATATAAAATATAATTTAGAAGCAATCCAGGCGTACAAACATCGACCAATATTCGTTATAAGTAAATGCTTTAAAGATTATTTTTTTTTGTATTTATTTATTTATTGATATTTACAACTGTATAAAAAATACAACTAGTAAATTTGATCATAATGACACAATGATATGAAACAGAATGTAGAGACTACTACCCAAATTACCCAGTAGTAGAACTCTAAAAACAGTTTACAATATAAGGTCACGAGGCCATCTCCTTTTCAGGCGCCTCGGAGGGTTGCCAGGAATGGAAGAGGAAGCAAGGTTAGAAACTAGTGGGTTTGGGTGGTTAGGGAGTTTATTATGGAAGGAATAATATCGGGTTCGGGCTAGATCGGTTACATAAGGAACATTTAGGTCTTTATGGATGGTTTTATTAGTAACAAAATAAGGAGCATTGAGGATTTTACGAAGGATTTTGGATTGTAAAGATAGGATACGAGAGGAATTCGAAGGTTTAGTGGAGCCCCAAAACTCCCCGCTATTACTCTAATTTTAATCATGAATTTTCCTGGGAGAACATTGCCTGGCTGGAGATACACTTCTCTAACTTTTTTTGTAAACAGACTTATAAATTTCGAATCAAGCAGAAATAAGTTTATTCACAACCAGCTACTAAATATTGTTAATTCAAAACTGATTTACTGAATTTACCTACCGCACTGTACAGTAGATTGATAAATAAATACTTAATGAAAAGAATGGTGTTAAAGAAAAAAGATATTTGGGAAGTTTCGGGAATAGGGATAGTAATAGTAAGGAATTCCAGGAGGGGTAGGAATAATGAATGATGTGGCTACAGGAAGTAATTCTGTGGAAGGGGATGTACAAATCGATAGGTAGGGATCTTGTATTCAAGTGGTTGGCTGGATAACGCTCAGTTTTTCGATTCTATCACTTCATGTGAACTCCCATATTGAATCCGTGCAGACTACTTTAGTGCTAATATCGTATCTCATGGTATGAAATGTGAAAGCAATAATGAGCTATTGGTTGGCATCCACACGGCATGGCAAGTAACTTGACTAAAATAGCTTGCCAAATCTTTTTGAAAATTCGAAGATTAGTTAAATGTAGGCATTTTTGCAATGAATTCAGATGACGAACTTGCTGCTGATGCCGTCAAACAAGCTTTTATGTCTATATACGCCATATGTCGAGATATTGCTGTCAACGATTTACGAACAATTTCAAACAACAAATTCCTGTATTAACTTATATAGGAAAAGTTAAAAGTGCCAAAAGAATTTTAGAATGCTCTTTTCATATTCAAAATGAAAAATATTCAGATAAAAAGGATGAACCCGTTGAACAATTGGTCCTTCACATGTATGTGGATAGTACAAAAATATTTGACAATGACAAGAGCAAATCCCTTTGATGTGTGAAAGAAAACTGCTCGGGAAAGACCAGTATTTGTAATAGCGCCAAAGAAAACATTCTCCAGTACTTTATCCAATACAAAAACATTCGTAAATACTCCGATCCACACCAGTGGCAAACGATACTAGATAAACAATTTTCCGCTTGTGTGAAACTCCAGTGAGGAGTTAGTACAAAAAATAAATTTTAGTACATCAGAGTTAGAAGGATTTGTGGCTGATTCCATTGTTCACATAAAGGGAAAAAACGCCAAATATAGTAAAAAGTTGGATGAATTCCTGTTAGGTACGGAAAACACAAAAACGTAACGTATTAGTATTCATTTTTATTTGTTTAAATATTTGAAGGAATTCTGATTTATGATTCTAGTTTTCATTTATACACTATCCCTAGTAAAAAAAAACTCCTTCTTATAGAAAATTACAATAAAAACATACATAAAAGTGAAATTGTTGCGTAACATCTTAATATTCATTATAATAATTTTTTTTTACTCCTTAGATCTATTTCAAATCCAAAATTTCAATTCAATTTCTCGATCCAATATCTTATCTACTTTGTGAAAAAAAAAATGTAATTTTGCCATTTAAAATAATATTAAATATTACATCTTGTTAAGAAAGTAAGCAATTAATAGAAATACACTGATCTACTTTCCAATGCAAATGTTTACAATTATTTGTTAATTGTTAATGTTATGAAACATAAGATAATCAATAATTTTTTTTTTTAAACCTTTTATGTAACGAGTTTTTCGTCAATACAAGACAATTTTTCTGAGCGAAGTAGAAATAATGGAGTGTGGTTTAAGACATTACAGAAGCAATTCATCTTGGTCAAGGATATGCTGCCGATGTCTATGAGCTAGTATAAAAATACTTAAATAAAACCCACTAAATTTGCACGTGGGGGTTACGTCACTTCCACAATTAGTGTGGCTCGGCTATTAGTGGTGGTTAGCCTTGGGCATTTGCCGCTCCTTTCTCTTATGTTCAATACTCAACTAGTATTAATGCGTTTGTTTGTTTTTTCCGGAACACATTGCGTACTCTGAAAAAAAAAAATTATAATGTTAGTAAAAAAAGGCTGATTTCTCTTCCAATAGTTTTATAGGACTTAAAACATTTGTAATAAAAATAAATATTTTTTTATGAATCTGCTCCTTTATCCATGTTTTTTGGGGACGGAAAATAAAATGATTAATTTCTCATATACGGAATCGATTTGTTGAAAATGATATACAGAGATAAATAAAAATATTAATTATTATTATTATTGTATAGACGATGTTTAAACACGGTAATGAATGATATATATATCGTTATATTTATTATTATGTT
>NW_027115160.1:96910-101216 GCF_000696795.3 Halyomorpha halys
AGAAAATATATAAAGGATAAAGTTAAAAAAAATATATATATTACTATCATGTATTTTAAATTAATTGTAATATGCATATATATTATTAGTTCCTAAAAGCAATTATTTTTCTAGTTACAGAAATGTATGCAAACTTTTTCAATAAAGTGTTTTCTCATCTTTTGTGATATAATTATTTTATTTTTAGTCAGGAAGGAAAAGAGATCCTCTGTTTTTTCAGTTTAAAAAAAATATCCAATCGTTTTACCAATTAGTAACAAGGTAATTAAAATTTTAAAAAACACCTGCTTCACTGCGCTTGTTAAGTAACTTACATATAAAATTTAAAGCAGTTTGCAAATTTGAATATTGATTTTTTAATAAATTAAATGGCGATAGTCAATTATGATCAGGTAGGCATTAATATGATGATATGCACAAAAAAATAATTAAGGCACTCTGGTCATAAAGCGCGGTAACTAAAAAAATGAAAACTTTCACCAAGTTATAATTTTTTCTAATAAAGGTTCTTTTTTAAGCTGTATAGATTCACTTACCAGAAAATTTAATACAAATTTCAGAAAAATTAAATCAATCCTAATGAATCCGGATGCTAAAAGTTAAATTCACAAACCGAGTATATGTCACATACCATATTTTATGATTGAGTTATTCAATTGTAAAAATAATAATTATATATGTTTTTAAATAGTTAACTATGTAGCTCAAGTGATGATTTAATTTAATTGCTTTTTTTTCAGTAAAAAACATTTTAAAAAATTCAGTTGAAATTTTTCGGTTATTATTTGAGAGAAATTTATAGTTACGAATATGAAATTTTAATATTTCTTATTGTGCATTACATTCCGCAAAAGTTTTGTGAATTTGACATTCGTTAATAATTAAAACATTTTTATTGAAAAACAGGATTGTGAGAATATTTTGGATAATAAAACTTGAAAATTTAATAAAAACATATTTCGTGTGTATTGTTAAAAATAGATATTAAGACGTAAAACATGGATATCTAAATATTAATTGTTTCTACGTATAATTTGACCCAAAGAAATATTTTGAACTAATTAAAGTTGCTCATTTTATTTAAATATCTCGGCGAAGAATCTAATAATAATAAAAAAGTAATATAGTCAACCTACAAAAGAAAGTAAAAGTAATTAAGCATTGGTTTAATCGAACTAACTTTTATGTGATGGAATTTAGTCTAATTTGTTATATCACGCTAGATTTTGTTTTTACTCAACTCTAGGCGTTCCTTAATATTCATAATTATCCCGTCATTGGTCGCTGCTTGAGAATTTCTTTTATGCAAATCGTTTTCGTGTCTGTGAACTGCTAGAGGGAGACTGTGGTTCTCATCATCCAGGAATCTGTAGTTCACAGTCTCTTCTTTCTATACCTCGCCCATCATCACCAGCCCCCTTTCCTTGGCAATATACCCTTCTCATGAGGCATCATCTCACGTGCGACTTGAGGCTACTATAAAAATATTCAAGATGTGAGGATTTTTCTCACGTGCGCCAAGTGTATTTAATGCATAAAAATGGGTTTTTTTCTCGCGGAAAAAATAGCAGAACTAGGGAAACGTAGGATTGAAGAGGCAGAAACTTCATTAGGGACCTATTATTTACTATGAATTGTATTTCGATACAATAAGTGTATATTAGGGAGGTCCTCATGACAAAAATTTGTCTTTTCATCTTTTCACTTCATCGCTGCGCCACACCCACTATTACACAGAGATTTAGTACATTCTGTTGCAGAAGAGCGAAGTCAAAAAAATAATTGCCACTAGTGTTAAACCAGTATGTCCCAGTGATAGGGTGTTCACTTGCACCAGTTGTGCACAAGAGATTTCTTCAGGCTGAGCATTTTTCTTTTTAAATTAGTATTATGTTCATATAATGTGATATATTTTGATTCTTTTTATAACTTTGTCTGTCTCAAAATATTATTTTATATTTATTATAATTTTATAATAGTTTATTGAATTTTTTAAAATTAGTTTAATCTTGTATTAAAATACCTTTTTTTGTTATGATTAAACAAACTTAGTCTAAATCAAAATTTTCTATTTTTTAAAAATGCGTTCAAGAGATCTAAATAAGAAATGTTAGTAAAAGTCTCACGAGCGGCCATCCCTGTTAAAATCGACCTAGCGACCGATGACGGGTTAATATCTGCTACTGCAGTCAGTAAATATTTATAAATATGTCATTTGGTATTTCTAATTAAATAATAAAGATAAATATCTGATAATATCGCATGGCAAGATATCGTACGATCTTTTTTGCTATTTATGAAAAAAAAAAAGTTATATTATTAGGAATTAAATAAAGAATTAGACTCATCTACTTGTTTTGTTTTATAAAAGTAAATACTTATCTTTATTTAAAATTATAATTATTTTAAAAATTATATGTACATCTCCGGCAAAAAATAAATGAATAGTCAACTAATTAATATTAAGAAAGTTGACAGTAAACGTAAAAAAACAAATTTAATCAAAATTAAAGATTTTTTTAATAAATAATAGATAGAAAAAAAGAACGAAGTTAAATAACGTCTTAAACCTATTCATTCGTATATAAAATATTTACATTTAACTTCAAGAATTACGAACCGAGCCTGTCCCTCTACTTGTGAGGGGAAAAGCATGACTCTGGAAGACCCCGGTATTCCCTCTCGACCGCGTCACTGAATAAGATTCAAATAATTTTGCAACGCTTTTTCAAATATTATTAAGTACAGGTGGAATTTAGCCGAATTCAGTTGTAGATAAAATGTTATTAGTTATTCCAAAAATGATACAGCGTTTCACACCCCGCCACTGTTTGATTTTCGTGGTTAATTACTTGAGAAAAAAATTAGTAAATTTAATATATTATTACCTGAAAATTAAAAGAAAACTCCTGATAAATGTAATAACATAAAATAGTACGGTGTGACTAGGGCAAGAATATAAACAGAGCATGGTTGATAGATAAAAGAGGATTTGGATCCCTTACAAAGCCTGGTGCTGGAGCTGGAGGGTAGGTCTGTGAGACGAGGGATCCTATTGGCTGGCTTCCACCATCCCCCGCACGAGGGGTGCACCAAGCCGGTGGCACCTGTTCCACTCTCAGTCAATAACTTACCCTCCTTAATAACCTGGCCTACTATTAATTTATCAAGCGGTAAATCTACTGAGGATATATTATTCTCATAGTCTAATAATTTATTCTCTCAACTCCATATTGACAATCACAGAATTTGATATTAAGAATAATTAATGAACTATTGGAAAGATAGCTATGAGAGAGACGATGTCTGTTTTAATGAAATATTTTTAGCCCGATCACTCGATAAGTTGAATCTTCTTAACTCAAGATTTTTAATAATATTATTCAATTGCACGATAATTCTAGAAAGTGTAATTTACTCTAAAGAAAATAAATTGGAAACGATTTTAGAGAAAATTTATCCTTTTTCCATAAATCGATGAGTCTAATTTTAGTTAAAGATTGCAAAAACATTAGCTTTATTAATCAAAAGATATTTCTGTTATACGATTTTACCCCTCGAGTTTATCTATATTTGTCTTTAAATATATGGTTATTATTATATATCCTGTAAGTAAATGTATTCTTATTTAATATGTATAATTTCTAAAGAATCTTATAGTGCTACACATCTCGCCTGTGGGGTTTTCGCTGTCAACTGCTAAAAGCCACAGAAAGTACTTTTGTTGATAATATTGTTGTCGCAAGTAGAACCAAGATTAAATGCTAGAAAAGAAATAAAATGATCGAAAAATGCAAATGGATTGATGCTAAAGTTAGTAGAGGATCTGTAAAAAAAATTAATTGTAATTATTAAATAGAAAGTATGAAGACTGGACAAGCATTATGATAATAATGTAAAATACAAATCTGCAGAAAAGGAGAGATTTCAGAAAATACTAAACTGAAAAAAAAAGAAATAAGAACAATAAGAAGCTATGGAAACAAAAAATATATATAATTCAACTGTCAGCTGAAAAAAGTAAATGACGTTCACATTTTTAAAGATTCAATGATAGGTATATTTGTCAAAATTATTTAGTAAAAATCCATAGTTTTAGTGATAACAATAAAATTGGTATTATAGGAAAAATTTATTAGATAGTAAAGTTTATTTCTTAAATTTTAAATTCACAGATATTTGCGACGTCGGTGAACTCACTCCATTGTACGTAACTTGTACTAGTTAGAAAACTATAGATTTATGTAATTCAACATTTTATTTAAGTTTAAATGTTTTATTTTTTATAATTAGGTTTAAAAGATTA
>NW_027115160.1:101266-101712 GCF_000696795.3 Halyomorpha halys
TATATATATCTTCTAATAATCTGGAATAATTATATATATAATTCAAGTGTTAGCTGAAAAAAATAAATGACGTTCACATTTTTAGAGATTAAGTGATAGGTATATTTGTCAAAATGATTTAGTAAAAATCCATAGTTTTAGTGATAACAATAAAATTGGTATTATAGGAAAAATTTATTAGATAGTAAAGTTTATTTATTAAATATTATTACAACAGATGTACCTAGTACGTAACTTATAATATACAACTATGGATTTATGTAGGAATTTATCATATTATTTAAGTTTAAATGTATTATTTCTTATATTTTGATCCAAATAATTATATATATAATTAGAAGTAATTATTTGAATCAATTATACGAATTCACACAATTAATTTAAATATAGCTCTAACCTACGTTATTCTTTCTGATATGTATGAGAGGTACCAGCTGGGGTTTTTT
>NW_027115160.1:107707-128972 GCF_000696795.3 Halyomorpha halys
ATCTAGCATACCACGGCGAAGGGGTTCAGCCAGATGTGCTAGGGGTTGAATTAAATATAGCGCATCCCTTTTCAATCAGTTCCCATCAGGAACCGATAGAGGTACATAATATAAATATATAATATAAATACATAATATAAATATATAAATACAGATACATATATTACATTAATAAATGAATACATTTCAATATAATACCTGTACGGGGAACCCCCCAGTCGGGCTTAGAAACCCCGAGCCCCGTACACGGCATTTCCAATGATAGTATAATTATTACAAACTTTTCTATCAATTATGTAGCTGTGATGAGGGCATGTTATTTGCATCGAAAAGTCGCTTAAAATAACATATTAAGCAACTTGACAGAATTATTTTTTCTATTTATTTAATTAAATCTGATCTCTGACTAACATACTATACTATGTATCCTCATTTTACTTCTTAATGACGATCAGTCCTTTGATAGTACCAATTAAAATTCACTCCAAATAATCATAGAGTCATGAATATACATTTCTTTTAGCTATGGTATAATTATAAATAAATTTGGTGGCAGCTGTATAAAGTCTGGTGATAAGAGAAGTTTGTTGACCTGGTCGTAACAGTAGGTGCTCAGTTCGTCTAAATCTATTTATTTTTTAAGAGCTGGCCCGATATCAAATGATTACAAAGCATCGGTTATTTAAGTCAAGATGTGCTAAGGTATGTTAAGCAGTTAGCATCACATGGATAAAATTATTTAAGCATTTATATTTATTGACAAAAATTAAACTAATAATAATATATCTTGTTTAAAATTTCAAATAAAATGTAATAAGCAATATTTTTTTGGTAATTATTCACTTTGACTCCTCCAAAAAAGGCGGGAATAATTACTTCTTTACCAGACTGTACAAACCTTTAAAAATGAATTACCCGCCCATTGAACTGGGAATTTTTCCCTCTTGGGGGAATATGAAGAGGATGGACGTAACAGGACTTAATACTGAAGGTACAGGAAAAAGTTCTTATTTGGAAATAATTTAAAGGAGACTAGAGCTAACAGCCTAATCAAGTCGACCCGATAAATTCTGGAGAATCTTCGGATTTATATCCAAAGACTAGGTCACTGGTTAAATGTCAAACCTCAAGATTATATCTATGAGAAAATTCGGACTTTAATAGACATGTTTAATATAGAGTATTAGATGTACTTTGTCAATTCAGAAATTGTATTTGAAATTTTTATTTTGTAATATCTCTAATATTTTTATTTTTCTAAAAAGGAAGAGTTTCAGAGAGTAAAGTTTCATAGTAGAAAAAAGTACCAAGTACATTAAATTTAATGTAAATGAGTACATGTTTTAAAATTAAAATAAGGAATTCTGCCGAAGGTTAATCTGGGAGCGGATTCAAATAATTAATATGCTGATAATTAAACCTTGAAAATAAAATGCAAACAACAAATGGAGCGAGGAAAAGTCATTTTTGAATTTTACCTTATATAAATTGCTTGTTTTAAAATCTTTGAAAATTAGGATAAACCCCATAGTACTTATAATCTATACAAAATTGCAAAAAAGAATACAAATCAACTTATACTGGGTATAACAAGCAACAATATGAAGGAAATCAAGATAAATTTAGTTGTAGAATTATTAAGATAGGCTCAAAGAACTACATACAACATTATTTTAATATTTCAACTTAAACCAAATCTTCTGTGACAACTATAACATATATGATTATTTATAAATACTATGTAACAAAATATGACTTATTTTTAATGTATGATACTGTTATTGAGGAAAAATTATAAATAAAATTTGATTCCTTTATGATTCTTAATTTAACCAAAATTGAAGCAAGAATCGAAAAAAGTAAAAGAACAGTTAAACGGCAAAAACGGAGATAAAAGAGCATAATAGTTTGAGTACACAATGAGTTGCGACAATTACTTTTGGAAAGGATATTCACTTATATCGTCCTCCTTTTTCCTCAACGAATGGAGGAATGATTTCAAATAGGAAAACAAATTTACAAACAATACCGTAACTATCGATGAGGAAGATCGTTATTTAAAATTATGTTGGAGATTTCCAACTGACAAGATAGAAAACTTAATGGGAAAAACGTATATATTAATTTCTATGCAACATATTTATATTCTTGTCTTTTTGTTGAGATGGTTCATAGGGCCCATCGTAAACTGGAATCAGCAAAACAAGGTCACACCAACTGGCGTTTTTGGCAGTTTTTTATTTCACCTTTGAATTTAATATAATTTCAGATGAAACAAAAAAATTAAGTATACTCCGGATTGTTAGTTGTACATCGTAAGGTTCGGATAGATCCACCTCGCTAAAAAGTATATAGTACATCAGTTTGTACTAAGCTTTGTGTACAGCTCTCCCTGTTGCCGAACCCTTCCCAAGTTCGATTCAGTACATCACACAGGAATCCGGATTGCGACCGGCGCACTCAGGACCAGTCCCATTCTCAGCATTTACTCTGAAGCAGGTCTTGCTCCCCTATCAGTTAGGAGACAAAACTTGCTATAAATTATTTCAACAGAAAAATCATCCCACAAACAAATATATTTTCCGGTGTAAATCCTACAGAGCTTTTCGACAGAAATCAAAACCAACGCTTCCTTTGGCAGAAATAATCATTTCGGCTATCTGAGCAGAAATTCAGAACCCACCTTGGACTCTAAAACAATGCTACATCTTTCCTATATGCATAAAAATAACACCACACCTGTTGAGCATAAAGAACGGTTGTCACGTCTACTTGAAAATATTCCAGAACACATTTTGATACTGATGGTCCCACATCAGAAAGCCCAATCGCCTCGTCTTTTGTTACCCCTGATTCATCCCATCAATTTATATTACATAAGTTGTTTAGTATTAACCGCCGAACTCCACGCGATAAAATTAACCTTCATTTTTGCCTGTAAATAACTCAAATAATAGTTTATATTATATTATTATGATAATAATTTCGGATTCATTGAGCTCTTTAAATAGTTTAAGAAACATGTACCCTTGAACATCCACTTATCATAAGAATCCAATCTTTCCTCTTAAAACTGTCAAATAAATTTCATTTGCATCCCAAGCCACATTGGCATCGTTGGCAACGAGCTCGCAGACAAAGCTGCCAGAGAGGCACTCACGCTCCTTGGCCGAGGCACTGCCGTTTTTACTCCATCAGAACTCAGTAGACCTCTTAAAATAAAAATACCGAAAAGATGGCAGGCCACGTGGAATGAAAGCTCTCCGAGTAAATTAAAAGAAATAAAAAGATTAGTAAAACTATGGTCGACATCCTACCGCTAGGTGGATTCCTACAGAAAATTATTCAATGGTTTTAAAATAAAGTCGTGAATTGTCAACGCATTCTGATGCAACAGATATAATGATCTTTACCCAGATCTCCTAATACCTACAACTGAAGAAGAAATTTTAAAAAATGGCCCTTCAAATCAAGAGAAACTAAAAGGACACATGAATGCTGAGGTCCTATATATCTCCTTAACGTTAACACCCTGGTGAGAAGATTAAAATAACAGAAGTCGCATGATCTTTCTGGTATAAAATGATAGTTTGTTAAAGATTTGATGCATTAAAACAATATTATGTTTATTGGTTTTCGTTTCTTCTTTTAAAAAAAATGTTCTCAATTTAAAGTCCTAATAAGCACTCAATGATCTTTGTAATGGTTAATAAATTCGTAAAGCATTCAGTTTTTACAGCTGACATCCTAACCCATCCTAACACTATCTTCACCACGTATACCGATTATACATGTCTATTGTCAGTAAATATTGACCCTTCCATTGCATCCCAAACCCTCCAAGCCCACATGAAGAATGGTGCCGAAACTGGAGAATTAAAATAAATTTCAATAAATATCACATTTACCCTCCGTCATAAACCCATGACTTCCTGCCCTACAGTTTCCTTTAATAATACCCCACTCATTCCTTTCGAACAAAGCCGTTGCTTAGGACTACATCTGGAGAAATGACTGACATGGAATCTTCATACAAGACTGAAAAGATAGGGAACTGCTCGTCGATTCCGACTATTATATAATTTACTGGAAAAACGGTCTAAACTTCCAATCCATTACAAAAGACTGATCTACTTGACTTGAATAAAGCAT
The DNA here is from genome assembly GCF_000696795.3 of Halyomorpha halys. Classification (NCBI taxonomy): domain Eukaryota; kingdom Metazoa; phylum Arthropoda; class Insecta; order Hemiptera; family Pentatomidae; genus Halyomorpha; species Halyomorpha halys. Next base: position 111,860 of record NW_027115160.1, read on the forward strand.
ATCTGGATATACGAGTTGAGCTTTGGGGCTTTACTAAACCACCAATTCCTCTCGTATCCAATTCTTGCAATCCAAAATCCTTAATGCTCCTTCCCTTGTCACAAATCAAGTCATCCATCAGGACCTCAATATTCCATATGTTGTCGATTTGTCCAGAACCAGACACCAATTCTTCCATGATAAACTTCCCAACCATCCAAACCCACTTGTTTCTACCCTGGCTTCTCCGTCAATACCTAATACTCCCCTTTGGCGTCTTAAAAGAAGATGGCCCCGTGATCTTCTTCTCTAGTAACGTAATTCGAGTTCTATCAATGGGCAGATTCTCCACATATCTGTGTCATGTTATTTTATATCCAATAGCAATTTTACTTGTACATAATTTTATACAGTTGTAAATAACAATAAATAAAAAATATGTTTTTGCACATAAAGCTGAAAGGAGTGGATTCATTATGAAAAAAATCATATATAACACTCCCACATGGAAATAAACCCTCAAAATTCCAGAAATTTCATCATGGATTTGTCTAACCAAATTAGTTTTCGGTTTAGGGATCAAGGAGAACTTGAACCCTTAAACGCAAAATACTTGTAGATCTTGCGACAATTTTTTTTTTTTACATTCTGCATAAATAGGAGCCGAACTTTCGGTAGGAAAACATTTAGGTGATTATTTTAATAATTATTTTTTTCTTATACTAAATCATTAATTTGCATTAATATTATTTTATTGCTTCATTAGAATTCTACAAAATAGTATATAAAATTATATGTTTTTTTTATTGATGCATTAATGACCCTCCAAAGTTAATTATGAAGTTTAACGTCTAAGTGATAATTAGAACCTTCCAATCGTAAATCGCTGACAGTTTAATTTCAGTTGCTTTTACCATTGATGACATCTAATCGTAAATTATTTTTTGCAAAAGTTATTAAACGTTGTCGCTGGAACATTGAAGATAATTGCCGCGGTAGTTAACCGATCTATTAATAGTTCTTAGTCCTTTGATGTACCCTCATTGGTGGTCCCTGTATCCATGACGTTAGAGAACAATTTTCTTTCATCAGCAGTTTCTTTATCTTTCTGTCCATAAAAACTGGCTCCGTAGCTTGCAACGAACTTGAAAATTAATTGTTGAACTCACTAGTTCCGAATAAGTAGAAAGAAAATGTACATTTATTAGGAAATGTTCTAAATAGGTTTTGGAAATCATTCATAATAAGTTCATTCAAGCAAATTCTTTTATGTGGGCTTACATTTCGTGGGGATTTTATGAAATATTCGAGTTTCCTCCAATATTTAAATCATTGCATTCTGTTGTTATTTCCGCTAAAACGTATATAAAATATTGTATGAGAATTTATAGAATGTTTCCCCTCACAAATCACATTTTCTCACTAATTATGAGATTTCCATAACAATATCAACGGGAAGTAGTATTACAAATGTATGAGTGTGATCCTGACAGGGCCTGTAAAGTTTTAAGAAAAAGGCTAGTGCATTTTTTAAAACAAATTTTCATTAAAACAATCACGGGATTGACCAGTATAATGTTGCAGTGTTATTATGTACGATGTTAATGTTACAAGGCCAAGATAAGCACATGAAATCTTTATTTAAAAAAAAATTGTGGAAACGTTGTTGCACAGTACCATCATTATTTCATGTCTTCAAATCTAATTTAATGTTCATAAAACATTGATTATAATAATTCTAAAATATAGAATTTAATATGTTATTATTATTATTATGGCCTCCTCCACCACAGCCAACCAATCTACACGGTCTCTTGTTTTCTCCTTCCATCTGTCAATATTCAAAAGCTTCAAATCATCCTCTATATCGTCCAGCCATCTAATTTAAGGATATCATCTTTTTCGTTTTCCATCAGGTTTGTCATAAATCATCTTTTTGGGTATTCTTTCCTCAACGTGTCCTAACCATCTTATTCTTGCTCTTTTGACTAAAGCCACGATGCTGGGTCCTCCGAACAGATCTATCAGCTCATGATTCCTTCTTCTTCTCCAAACTTCCTTCTCCGAGACTCCTCCCCACATTCTTCTCAATACCTTTCTCTTCAAGGAGTTAAGCATCTGTCCCTCTTTTCTTGTCAAGGGCCATGTTTCTTCCCCATTGATCACTAATGGTCTTACGATGGTTTTGTAGATCACTCTCATTCTGATCTATAATATAGCCAATACAGAAAACGTAAAGAATATCATCGTAGTATCTATCTTGTCACAAAATAGTGTTAATATTGTATTTGGTCACTTTTTAAAATGCAAATTAACCTGGAAGTAGTTGTAAAATAATTTCGTTAAATGAATTCTTTTGCAAAACTGCTTAAGAAACTATTATAGGAATATTATAAACTAAGTTATACGTCATTTAATGAACTTCAAATTGAGGCCTGATTTTATGAGAATTTTACGTTCAATGATTTTCGAGATGCGTTTTTCAAATACAAAATTTTCTTTTTCCAAGCTAGGTGATCATAAATACTTTTTAACATTATTTGCTGAAAATAAGATTAATCTCTTTAGCGTAGCTCATTAAAATTTTACACGATTTTGATGTTATTCAGTATACATTGAAAATGATCTCGAGGGATATATGACGTTGACAAGAACTATTAGGGATCAACTTGAAGCTATTTAAATATTTTATAATAATCATCACCTTCATAGTATCAGCCTCCATGATATTCGACGAAAGAAATTCACAGTTTATAATAAATTGATTTCTCATTTAGATAAAATATTGATGTGTGGAAAATATCGAAATTAAAGTGTTTTATTAGGGCTCAAATTAAAATGCACTTATTGCAGAATGAAGTAGTTTATAATGATTATTTTTCTAATAATAGCAGTTTTCATGATATTTGACAAAATAAATGCATAAAAGGATGATTTTTTTTTAATTGATGTTTTCGGAATAACAGGACCTCGAAAATTATTGAACATAAAGAACTCTATCAGGGTTCCAATTAAAGTTTGTAAAATTAACTATTAAATAGTTAATAATAGTATTTAAGCTAATCGTAATACTTTAGAGTTATTTGCAATAAACTTAAAAATATACGAGTGTCATTCTGAAAACTTTGACATATAAGGCCAACGGTAGATATTTTAAAATCTTTCTTGGTTCTTACCAGTGCAAATTTCACAAAGGAATCAATGATTAATCAAAGGTGGCATTACGAGAGAATATGTCAAATACAAAATACAATAATTCTTTTTTTTTTTTTCTCAGTTGTGTCACCATTCAAGCAAAGCAGCGATATGTACAAGTTACCAAGGAACTATAAAAATGAATAGAGGTACCTTAATAAACTTGAAAATGTATGATCAAAGACAATATATAAACCACTAACTGTCAAAACTTCATAACAGATCAAAATCCAGATATTGACTGTCAGCCACTGTTATTTCGAGTGTCGGAAACATGTGATCCTCGTTTGAGGGTAAGATTACTGGCAAGCGTAAGTATTCTTATTTGAAGCACTGTTAAACCTTGAAGACCGGAAATCTGGGATAAAATCTATTAAATTTAATTTTACGGATTCAAGATCGAAAAAGAATATTGTTGAAAAATTGTAGAATAGGCTTCTAGGTTGAAAAAGTAATCTTTAATATAAGCTGTATGTTGTTATGGAATGATATAAAAATAGTTTTTTAGCTTCAGAAAACGTAGTTAGTTTTTGCATATAAAGCTCCAATGTTAGACAAACAACGTTACTACATAAAATCTTAGATCAAAATGAAAAACCAAGATTATATTTGAAAATAGATGCTCGTGATGTGAATCTTTCTATTTTTTTGTCCGAATTTTCCTCCTGTGCACCTTTACGAAATAAAAGTCAAGCCGCCCAAACTGGAATAGCACCGCCACTGCTGTAAACATATAGTACAAGAGCCGGGAAGAAAAAAAGACAGTTATCTCACCCCAATTTTTGATTACCTTAATGAAAACTGTCTATAATTACTAGTCAAAATTGATGAGTCTGCCAAGTATAGATAGGGGGAATAAAAATTAGTGGCTGTTTCAAAACCTTAAAAAAAACATTAATTTTTCATCCGGAGCTCTATATCTTAAAAACTACCAACAGCACTAGAAAATCTATGAGAACACTATTTAAAGAAGAGTAAATTTGCTTAAATGTTAACCCTAAAAGAGCTATTTACGTCCAATAGTTCTCGAGCTATAGCTTTTTAAAAAGCAAAAATTCTTAAAAATCTACTGAAAGATTAGTAATTAGTTAATTTATTTTGAGAAATCTATATCTCAGGAACTATGTGACGTAAAGATGTCTATTAGCACTCAAATTAAAGCTAGTTTAATGGACTATACAGAAGTTTATGACTTTTACCTTCGTAGGAATAGTAGTTTTCATGATATTTGCTAAAATAAATTGATTTATATTAGTTCGGAGAGTAAGTTTGATTTATGAAAAACTTCATTTCAGAAACCATTGGACATACAGATGTCTGCCAGCACTCAAATTGAAGCTAGTTAAATTTACTACAAAATAGTTAATAATGTTTATCTTTGTAGGAGTAGTAGTTTTTATGATATATGACAAAATAAACTCTTGTTGGATTTTTGAAAAAATATATCTCTAGATCCATAAGACGTACATATGTCTGCTAACACTCAAAATAAAGGAAATTTAACTTACTATAAAGTAGTTTATGACACTTATCTTCGTAGGGGTAGTAGTTTTTATGATATTCACATATGAAATATAAAGTTGGCAAATGAAAATTTGTCCGAACGACTATAAATCTATTTATTTTAGCAAATTTCATGTAAACTATTACTCCTACGATGATACACATAATAAACTACATTATAGCTCACTAAGCTAGCTTTAATTTGAGTGCTAATAGACATCTGTACGTCAAATGGTTTTTGAGATATAAATTTTTCAAATTAAATTAACTAACTACTGATCTTTCAGTACGTCCCAAATAACATTTTTATGAAATATTGCTTTTTAAAAAGCTATATCTTAAAAACTATTTAAAATAAATAACTCCATTAGGGCTCATATTTTAGCAAATTTACTCTTCTTTAAATGACGTTTTCTTAGGTTTTCTTGTGTTGTTCCTACTTTTAAGCTCCGAATTAATTTTTTTTTTTTTTTTATCGTTTTGAAACAGCCGCCATTTTTTTTATCCCCCTACCTATACTTGGCAGACTCATCAATTTTGACTAGTAATTATATATAGCTTTCATTAAAGTAATCAAAAATTGTGGTGAGATAACTGCCTTTTTTCTCCTCTTGGGCTCTTGTACTAATATAAGTTGCTAGGGCAACGCCTCAACTCCTTCAGCTAAGATGGCCTTAGTACGACTGTAAGTTTACAGTTGACATCTTTTTCCCTAAATACTTTTTTTAGTGTCATAATAGGTAAAACATTCGTTAAGGCCAATCACGATAATGATTGATAGTTTGCCGAGTTATTCCATGTATCCTGACATATGTACATTTAATATGGTGCATTTTCCTATTAGTCGCTAAAGTCTCATAGGTGTGTAGTATTTAATATAAGGGGGAGGGAGACAAGAATAGATGGAATGTCTAGTACTGCTTTTGAAATACGCTTCAAGAGGTGTATGAGAAAAGGGATATAGAATGGATAGAAATTGGAAAAGTAGATTGAGCCTACTGTCCGATTACTGGGCTCGATTGCTCTCAGTAATCAGTAAGCGGGTAGTCCTCAGTCGAGTATGAATCTGTGTATGTGTGTTTTCCACCTTTTTGGATATCCTGTTGGTGTAAATGTCTGGAAATGTTTGTTACTGCAGTGTTGGAGGCTATCTAAGAATTCGATGTGCGTTTATTCGTGAGATAAATGAATCAGGATAACTCCTTGGGTATGGTTTGGTACGTGAATGTACAATTTAAAAAATAATTTCAATGTAGTCTACTTTTTGCAAAAAGCGTACTTTAGTAACACTTATGTCTCGGAATCCTATGATATTCTGTATAGAAATAAACATGCGTGAAACATAAAAGTACCTACTTTTGTTAGAATATCCCCTACTAATTACTATTATTCTAATCTTTGAATAATTGTAAATTATTGAAAAATTTAGTGAACATTAATATCCAAAGCCTCTTGATCTTTGATTACGATGTAACGGAGAAAGATAAATCTTTTCCAACTGAAATATGTTCGATAGTGACTACCTGAGTAGTCAAAAGGCTGATATTTCTGTCTTGGCAGGGGAGCCACTGTTTCTCGGAATTAAAGGTGTTTTTATAATTAGCAATAGTCCAGCCGTTCTACTCCTAGCCCTCTGTTCTTCAATGGTTAGGGGCAAGTTGATTATTGTTTGAAAACCAAGAAAGTTGATAGCTGTTATGATTTAATGTATATTGTTATCTATAACCCTTTGTACTGTACATTCATATATATACATCCAGTAAATTTGATTTTAGTTTAAAATGGAGTGATACAAGCGTGTAGAGAAACTAACCATTGGTAGGACTCTAATGACGGTTTTACATTAGCTGGTCTCGTTGCTATCTTCTTTTCAGGCTCCTCAGAGGAATGCCAGATGAAGCAAGGTTATAATGGAAGAAATGATATCTGGTTCGGGGTAAATCTGTTACAAATGGAACATTAAAGTTTTAATGTACGATTTTGTTTGTGACAAAGTAAGGAATCTTGTATAAGAGAGAAATTCGAAGGTTTAGTGGAGTCCCAAAGCTCAACACCGTATGTCCAGATAGGCCAATTATTGTCATGTAGAGTCTTTTGTTATGAATTGGAAGCTTAGACCGTTTATCTAGTAAGTGTAACTTCTTCAAGTTCTTCTCTTGTACCTTTCAAATTAATACCATTTGAAGAAATATTTGTAGAAGTTACTATTATCTGGGTGGTAAAGTGTTTTATGCTCTAAGGCTTTTGAAATTTCATTATTTTTTCGGCCTTTGTAGCTTTGAGGACAGCTAGAGTCATTTGGAATAGTTATTTCTATGATTGTGGTAATTTTTTCTTTTTTGTATTTGACCAAAACATCCATAATAATTTACTCATTTCAGTAAATTTTTGTATTTGTATATCTAGTCAGAGTTTCACATCCATTTGTTACATACTGAATAGATTCATGAGACTTCAAGCAATGGTATCATTCATTTGTGATACATTCTTCTTAAGGATATGTCGCCTACAATCCCTTGTTCTTATGGCTTGATGTTGTATCGTGATGTAGAATCCTTTTTTTCCAAAAAAAGATATGACCTGTCTGTAGCCACTTAAATGAGAATTCATTTCGATCTCGAGCTTATAGAGCTGGTGATAAAACCCACCATGTTGTTTCTCTTCGTCACTTAATGTTTGTAAGTTATCCTCACTTTTTATTTCTTATAGCGTCGTATTTCTTCTACAATCATCAATCAGAATAGGGATACTATAAAATAATCTTTAATAAAATTTTCCTGTTTTCGTTATAAGTCTTCAACAGATATAAGCCCCCTGCCTTCCTCACTAAATTATTATTATTTTGATTATTATAAATAAAAATTTAGAGTTTACATTAAAATTTTTGCAAATAATTTTGACATTTACAACAAAAAAAGTATTCTTTTCGTTACCCAGATCAGTCAAGAGTAAAGCAGCAAATGAAATTAAGAATCAATTTACTTTATGTTAAAAGAAAGGAGGATTCATATAATGGTAACAATTCTACGTAGTATCATAATTATTACCTTTGAGTAGAGAAAGATATATGAACAACACAAGATTACTTTAAACAAAAAAATAAACTAGTGACTAGATACTGATGTTTATTCAAACAATATACTGCATATTAGCAAAAAGAGCAACAAATATGACTATCCGGTATGAATTTTCTTTTCAATGTCATTTGTAAGATGGCAGACTGCTTGGGTTTGTTTTTGAAGTTTAAGTGAATTCAAGGTAAGTCATATTACTTTTTTGAGAACGAACCCAAAACAATTTACACAAATCATTAATCCCAAAGTTAAAGCTATTTGAGGGCTTCAATGGCAGTGAGGACATGTTGGGCGGCCCTGGAACCCTCGAAAATAGATTTGGCAAGTTGTGGGGCGGTTGCATCATACGTTGAGTCAGCGGAATGCGGAGACTCCTGCTTCAGTGTCAACAGAGGTAGGTCTGTAGTCCCCAAGGATATCATACCAAGATACTATTGCATAAAGGCTTAGGAAGGAATGTAGGATATAAATCCACATATTTATTTAATTCATAACTATTAGCCTGGAAAAAATATTTAAAAGAATTCTGCGACTAAGAAAAAAGTAGATCCATTTAAAGATGAACCAGAGTGTCAGGATTCTGAAGATAAAAAAACAAATCGCAGATAAGGAATAGTGCATGATTTATTATCTCAGTAATCCAGTAACGAAACTAATAACCAGTGTGACAATCTTTTTTTGGGTTATTTTTGTATTTGTATATGTTTTTTAAGTGTAAAAATAAAAATAACTGATGGTAATGAATGGGGGAGGGAGGGTAACCCGGCCACCCTTACTCCTGAGGAGAATTTGGGAGGCCAGTTGTCCCGAGGCTTCTAATGGGCTAATCACCCGTAGTTGATTCAGAGAAACTTAAATTGCCTAGATAGACCAACTAGGTATCAGCGAAATGAGGAAAAAAGGCCAGAGAGAGGTATATCCGAATGAACAGCATGTCCTCATCTTTTCTGGTGTTCCCGCAGGAATGAGAGCGAAGGAAGGTGTTGAGATGATTATGAGGGACAGCGTCTTTGCAAATGTGGAAAGTTGGGATCCAGTATCTCCTAGAATAATAACGGCAAACCTGGAATTATCAATAGGAAATGTTGCCATTATTCAGGCGTATGCTCCCACCGAAGAAGCTATTGCGTTGGTCAAAGAACAGTTCTATGCAGAGTTAGAAAGGGAAATTACTAAAAGCCAGGACAAGAACAGAGAAATAATCATTATGGGTAACTTCAATGCTAGAACTGGGAGTGACTACGTGGAGTTATGGGAAAACATGGGGGTGAACGCACTAAGAATAGAAATGGGCAAATACTGATTGATTTATGCGTTGACAATGATCTGCTTATTGGTAATTCATTCTTTCTACACAAACGAATTCATAAAATAACTCTCTCCATTGAAGAAAGGAAAGTAAATAGTATAATCGATTACTTCATCTATAGTCGAAGGATAAGAAAGCTATTTACCGATATTCAAGTGATTAGGGTTGCAGAAATTGGTTCTGATCACCTCCTGTTAGTCCGAGATATTCAAATTCTTCCCCCTGGGAAGAAACACCCAAGAAGCAACAAAAAATCAACGCTACCAAGCTCCAGGAACCTGGAATAAGAGCGGAATACTCAAACCTATTGGATTAAAAACTCCAGGACACCAGTATGGATGGAAGTTTAGATAAAATATGGTCAGAACTAAAGAAAGCCGTACTGGAGTACGCTATTTCTACTTGCGGGATTACCAATATTTCACCTGCACCTAAAAGATCCAAGTGGTGGAATGATAGGGTGTAGGAATCAGTGGCGAGAAAGAAGGAACTACGGAAGGAGTACCATAGTCACAAGACTCCACTTACTTTCTACTTACTGTTACTTACTGAAAAAGCTATTCCTAAGGAATGGAAGTACAACATAATTGTCCCGATTTACAAAAAAAGGCAAAGCTAATGAAGGTTAGAACTATAGATCTATCTGTCTATCCCAGGTTGTGTGCAATACCTCAATATTATAAAAGAAGCTGAGAGAGCTAGTGGAGAAAGACTTAAAAGAGGAACAGGCTGCTTTCAGGCCTCAACGCTAGACCCAGGATCATATATTTTCTCTCAAAACAATCATTGATAAATCGTGAGAACGAGGAAAAAGTATCTTCTTTGCATTGATAGATCTAAAGGTTGCCTTTGATCCGGTCCCGAGACAAAAACTGTGGAATGCTCTTTCTGAAAAAACATCCCGCAAGGATTGATAGAAGCTATAAAGTCGACCTACCACGATTCCAAGGGAATAGTAAGGATTAATGGAAGAGAGTCCGATACCTTTGCAATTAAGAAAGCAGGTAAGCAAGGAGATAGTTTGAGTCCCCTCCTGTTCATCTTTTATATGTATGAAATCCTGAAAATGTGCAAACGGAGGACAGCCCGCACTACTATTGGCAAATGGAACATGAGAAGAATACAGGCCCAGGTAATGGTATTTGCGGATGGCATTGTCCTTATAGCAGATAATAAAGAGAACCTACAACAAGCTGTAACTGAATGGGAAGCTGAGCTGAAAAAAAAAAAAGGGAAAGACCATCAATGTCAGGATAAGCAAAATAATGCATAGAAACCTGGAACAGTTTTGTTGAAATAGTCATCGACAAAAAAGAAAATATGGGTTCAAAATTTTTAAAGCCATCATGGTTCGGTTTGATGTTCTAAAAACCTTCATGGAGATTATCCAATTTCGAAGTTCTTGGATTTTCTTATTTATATCTATACAATTAGACCTCTAATTAATTAAAAAAGTTTAAACAAAAAAGAACATTGATTACAAAATGTTTGTTATAAATGGAAACCCCACCCGTTAAAGGAAATCACGCAGTTTAAAAAACTTTGTCAACCCTCAGTCACAGAGTTCCAGAATAATTGAATAAAATTAGTGGATATAAATGGGTAATTTATAATAATTTGAATAACAAATGGGTCTGGATATCTATATAAAAGTTATGGTCTGAGTCAGCTGTTACTTCGATGTCAGCTGACTGAGAAAATCAGCTGATGGAATGTATATAAAGAGATGTACTGAACCCAATAAAGCCAGTATGTTCAAGCGTGTTAGATCTTATTCCTTCTTCTCTTTTTTGACATTTTGCTTTCGTCGATACCTAAGTTATATACATAGTTTAAAATGCTGAACAATACCATTTAAGAAATGTGAATTTCAGTAAAAATTTCGTCTTGTTTAATTTTTTTTTTTTATTGTTAAGATATTTTACACGTCTACACCCTCAAAATGAGCTAGACTAAAATTTGCATATGAACGTATTTAGTATTAGAGAAGTCTTTTTGGGGGTCTCGATTTATATCTCACCCTCTGTCCTTTTTTTTATGAGGGTTTTATGGTTTTCACAGCCCCTCATATTGATTATTGTATATGGATTGAATTGGAGTTGAGGATGTGGCTATGGAAGGAAGCCTTTCAGCATCTATTTTTCGCGGTTTCTAAGCGACAATGAAACAATTATCGGACCTTTTTATTTATTTTTTTTAAATTTACCGCTACCTTTCGAAAGTAAACAATTTTAACACTGCTGAGATAACCATTGAAGATTTAATATATCATTAAAATAAAAAAAAAAAAAAAATCTTTTCTTTACTAATAAATAACGAAGAGCTCATAGTATAATGATCCCTGGAAAATTTAAGACGATGCGATTTTTCATTTATTGTAAGTGAAGAGACAAAAAAGTCTTTCATCTCCTTAAAAGTTCGTTTTCCAAGGAACAGGTTCTTATAGACTTGAAGCCTGATACTTACCTAACTTTCTTCGTCAATTATAAACTTCATCGTGGAAAGACGTTTTAAAAAGTCATCTTTTTGAGCTAAAAGGATTTTAACTAACTTTTTGGACAGTCGGTAAAACCAGAATATTTTGTCACAACTCATCAAATATTAAATATTCTGAATATTTAGAAAAATGGTAGAAAATATATAGTCAAATAATCTGGCAGAAATAACGGTGACTCATTGACCAAGAGTTTGTAATCGGTTAAAAAAGTGGGTGGTTAAATGCAACGCTAGATGATGGAGTGCAGTAAGGGCGTGCCGCTGCACCGGCATGTACTTATGTAAATTGAACCAGGGCTTAGTCACTTTAAAGACAGTTTAAGGAAAACTGGCTTCGAGCCGTGTTATTCATCCAATTACTCTCTTCAGTCCTCTTATTAGAATATAAAAAAAAAAAATCTTGCTTGCTATAGAGCTCTACCTTAATGTGGTTCTGATTCGATTCATCCACTAACCATTAATACTTATCTGGAGGTGTAGCAGCAAATAAAATCTTGACTTCTACCTGTGGTAGATATGTGTTTGTAATTTTACGTGTATAGAAGCATCAAACTCAACAAACCAAAAAACACTAAGAGCTAACTCTACTGGTACTAGTACTGGTATTTGGTGGGGGAACCAAGTCAGGAGTGTCAAGATTCATTCTTCGGTTCCCTAGGTAGGAATCGAACCCACAACATTCCGAACCGAGCTCACTGGGACCTGCGCACCAACCCGCACGGCCGTCACGCCCCTGAGCTAACTCTATGTCTACACGCCATAACTTGTGTCCACCTGTTTTAATCTAGCTGATAAAAAAAAAAATTGAAATTTTATAACCAAAATAATAATCTATTTGCAGCAAATTCTTTTACCACTTCTATTTGACGAAGCAGTAGTTCTTGTTAAGCTTTCTACTCTTCCAATACAATATTGACTAGTTTCTTAAACCTCCTCAATAGTCAATCCAGCACCTGAGAAGTCTTTTTTTTAATCTATTTATAAGATATTTACAACTGTATAAAAAATACAACAAGCAAATTTGATCATAATGATATGATACAGCATGTAGAGAAACTACTCAGTAGTATAACTCTAAAAATATTTTACAATATAAGGTCACGAGACCATCTTCTTTTCAGGCACCTCGGAGGATTGCCAGGAATGGAAGAGGAAGCTTGGTTAGAAACCAGTGGGTTTGGATGGTTAAGGAGTTTATAATGGAAGGAATGATATCGGGTTTGGGCCGCCCATAGCTCAGTGGTTAAGACACAGTCTTACCATTTTGATGTCTATTGGCGGTGCCGGTTCGAATCCGGACTGGGACGTTGACTTTTTTCATTGAGTGGCGGTCCCACAATATGAAGAACTTTGACCCCCAACCATGGTTAGGCAGTATAGGACTCCAATGGGAGTCTTGGCCGGGAAAAAAAAATTATATCGGGTTCGGGCTAGATCGGTTACAAAAGGAACATTTATGAATGGTTTTATTAGTAACAAAATAAGGAGCATTGAGGATTTTACGAAGGATTTTGGATTGTAAGGATTAGATACGAGAGGAATTCGAAGCTCAACTCTGTAGGTCCAGATGGGCCTTATTATTGTCTTGTAGATCAGTCTTTTGTAATGAGTTGGGAGTTTAGACCGTTTGGCTAGTAAGTGCTGCAATACTCGGAATCTGCGTGGTTTCCTGTCTTTTCAGTCTTGCGCGAGGATTCCATGTTCCAGAGTCAGCAACCACTGCCTTCGGGTTCTGGATTGATACTACAGACACTGTGATTTTCAATCCCCAGGAAGGGACGGTCATATATCACTTTTGAAATATTTGCTTAAAATGGGAGAGGAGACTTTAAGTTAAGATAGTTTAATTCAGTAATATTTAAAAAGCGCCTGAAATTGGAAAACGGCGTGAAACCCACTACTTCCGCCCTTCGTGGAAGTCTTACTTATTGGACTTTTAAAACAGGCAGTTATAGCGTATAGGTTGGTCGATGTACGACATGTCACAATTTCACAATCACAACACAAAAAAGGCAATCCTTTCCGCCCGGACCCACCCCACTAAGACCCCCAGGGAGCGATGGTCCTAGATCATTTTTGAAATTATTTCTTCACGAGAGAGAATACTGGCTACATCTCTCTGATTTTATACGGGAGTATTATAGGATTAACTCTATATTAAAGACCATTTCCATAATATAATTAATATTTATTTGAAAATTGCTTTAGTTTTTAAAAATATTATGAAATAATTAGCATAGAATTAAGCTTTAAAGAGTTAATAATATAGGACGGAGAGGCGAAGATACTAGGACTGGCTTGTATAACTAGGTCGGACGGAAATAGCCGGGCGGGCTCAAAGAGAACACCCCTGGTCGCTTTTTATTCAACGCTCTTGTCTCTTATATATCGATCTAACCGTTCCACCTCCCCTTCTCGTTCCGACCTCACCATTCTACATATTACAAATTAAATCGGAATGGGAATTACGTTTTATCTTAAAAGCGAGGCGAGGTTTCCTTAAATTCTAAGAGGCTCTGTCAGTTTAGGCCGAATCAGTTTTTGTAACATCTTCGGAAAGTACTGCATCGTGAAGTTCCAATAGTAACCTTTCAAAGGTATTTGTTTCTGAATATCTCATGAATCTAAATGATTGAAAATAACATGAACACTCAAAGCCGTCTAAACTAAATCCGGTTTATATCATTTATATTAAAGCAAAATAAGTTCAAATGCTTGAAAGAGAAAACCTGTATTAAATACTAGGAATAATTACAAGAAATTATAAGTTGTTAGAAATATGTAACATTATGTTACATATATATATTTATTGCAACATTAACATTATGTAACAGGTTACATATTTCTTTTGTTACATACATTTTTCTCTCTCAATTTTATTTTTTCATTCCATAATTTTAATTTTTAAATTATTAACAAACTAAAATATTCATATCTCTTTTCTTTATATAACTTCAAATTTATATTTTATTTCCTTAATATGTTATTTTACCTACTTTTTGAATTACCTATGTATACATTTTATTTTCCACTTCTTTCATCACTTGTATTTTTATTAATTCCATTCTGTACAATTATTTACTTTATGTCATTCTGTTTATATATTTTTTTTTATTTTCTGTATTCAACGGTTGTTATCTTGTTCTTTTGTTAGCCCTGATAAAGGCTAGAAGTTCTGGCCGAAACGTTGGCACGATTAAATAAGTTACCTCAACTTATTTGTATTATATTTTGACCGCACCCTCCCCCTCAACCATCTTTTCCTCGTGTAACCACTAATAATTCACAAATTTTATTTTAGGAACTTACCTTCTATTTACCTACGTCCTATTACCAAAAAAATAAAATAAAATATTGAAATTTAAAATTGTTTTCTTTTTCTAAATTTGAGAATTGAAACTTTTTTTTTTAGATCTTGTAATTTTGTTAACATTGTTTTATGAGATCTTGAACCCTTTTAGATTTTTATTTAACCATACTCTACTGCTGAATACGATCTGGTTCCTAAGATTAACTATAGCCCTGCTAATTACTACGGTCCTCCCAATGCTAGTAAAAAACTAACTAAGGTGAAATAATTATTTAAAACAACAAATGTGAATAAAAATACATGAAGAAATATTGGAAAGTGAAGAAGCAGAATTTTAAATAAGAACTCAATTGAGAAAATTAAAGAACTCAAATCCTCCATATGATTATACAATGTATCAATAAAATTTAAATGAATGTTCTTTTAGGATAGTTGCTTTGAAAAAGTATGAACTTAAACCGACTAAGAAAATGTCTAAAAATTCGACTAGGAAAGTCTTTAAAAACGTTTCCTTAATAAAAAATGTAATATCATTCTATAAGTTGTGCATATATCCTCACAGTTTATTGACACTTTCCGCATCAACAATGTTACAATTATATTGAAAGTTAGGCTTTGGAACAAGTTGCCAGGAGTTTACAGGTCAGCGAGCAGCGGGCAATACATAATGAAACCGCAGTTACACAAGGAGGGGGGGGGTGCTTTAATAAGTTACTGACAGATCACTCCGAAGAACATTTAAAATTGTATAACCGACTATACAGAAAAGGCCGTGTCCAACTTTCTGTAACCAAATCGATAAGAGCCTTCCCTCAGTGGCTGTAAGGGTGAAGTTCTAACAATGGTCACATTAGGAGAGTTTGGACGTTCTAACATAATAAATATTGTTATACATAGATTGTTTCATTTGTTATCATTTTATTAATAAAAAAAGAAAGGGAAAGGAGTTATGCATTCCCCACATCACTTAACCGGAAATTTTCTATAAATATAACTTAGAAATAGAAACAGAGCAGGGCCTCAGCAATATCTAAACTACTGATTACAGAAGTATATATCACTATTTTATAATATCTGTGTATTATAAAAATTGTAAGAAGACTGAATATTTAACCCTTATCAGTTGCTAGCTTTTTATACGTGGTCCTCACTAGGTTATAGGTGGTTCCAGTAAATATGAAAAAAAAAAATAAGTGAGAATAATATTTTGGTTAGAAATTATTTATTTTACTATGAGATTAAAATAATTATTTGAAAAACTGTATAACTATTTAATGGTTACAGTAATGTCGCATTGGGTTAGGCGGAATAGTTAATAGTACAAGTAAAGTCAGTGAAGTAATTGCTACCTTAACAATCACATGAATACGCCTTGACAGTGAAGTATCGTACACTTTCAGTTATTGCGGCAAAAGTGTTAGCCACTACCATGGTGTAGTTGTCTTGTATTATTTAAATAAGAAATGTCACTTTTAAAAAAAACAAAATATTTATTAAATAAAGTAGAATAAAGGCGATATTTAATTTAATTAAAAGAGATTTTCCTCAAACAAATTCCATACAATCCTGAAATAGTAAAATCGTTAAGAATCGATAGAACCGAAGAATTTACACTTGTAACACGCAAGTATCAGGATTAACAGTTTATTGTATAATAAAATATTTAGATTTGAAATATGAAACATTCCTAATAATATTGTATTGTATTTTAAAGCGTTCATAATTTCAAACAGCGTAAATAAATGCTAAGTAGTATTTTTAGTTTATGAGGATGAATATACGATATCATTAATTTAATCACAGTTGTATATTTAGATTTTTCATCTCAGTTTATAATAACTAAATGGGAGCTATTACAGGAACTAATTAATATTTTCAGCTAATCATTAACTAGAAATGTAATTAGGAATAATTAATATTTGAGGCGTTTGGTCGTAAAATATAATCTGCTTTTTTGATTATTTGTTGGAAGAATTTTTAGGAAATTTATTTTCTTAAGACAATAATGTTTATAATAACCTATGGAAGCAGACTACTGGTTGAAGATAAAGTATTGTAGTTACTAAACAATTTAACATTGTAAAAGTATTTATTAACACACAATTTTAATCAAAATATACTCTCAACTTTTATTTTCAGAAACTCTCCTAAGTTTCGGCCCTCAGGCCATTTTCAAGGAGACAAGCTTAAATATTGATGTCATGTTCTTTAAAATCTTTTCTGCAGGCTGATTGCTCATGTCATATA
>NW_027115160.1:129487-140494 GCF_000696795.3 Halyomorpha halys
CAATAGTCGGAATCTACGAGCAGTTTCTTGTCTTTTTAGTCTTGTATGAGGATTCCATGTCAGTCTTTTATATCTTAAATTTAAAACATTTTAACACAAATAATCTTCTTTTTTTCCACTTACAAACATCATTTATAACAGAACCTACCTATCTTGAATTTAAGATATAAAAAGTTATTTATGACATGGGCAATGACGCCTGCAGCAAAGGTTTTAAAGAACATGATATCAATATTTAAGGTTGTCTCCTTGAAAATGGCCTGAAAGGGCTAAACTTTGGAGAGTTTCTGAAAATAAAAGTTGAGAGTACATTTGGATCAAAATTGTGTGTGTTAATAATGAAATAAAACACTCTCAAACAATCATTAATCTAATATTGTAAAAGTCTTCATTTGCAGTTACAATGTTTTACGACCAAACTCCTCATTAATAGAGTATATGGGATATTAATTATTTTTCAGCCTTACATAATGCATTATTTACTAACACAATTTATATTTAATTATTTTTATATATATAATTTTCGGAACTATGCTAGATGTGTGTACAAAAATAGCAAATTACGCCTTACTAAATTAACACAATAGAATGGGATTCTATTACCACATTAAACTATTCTGAGAATAAACTAATTGGCTTCATTCCCACCAGCTTTCGATCTTTATGTTCATATAGCGCTATTTCGGATATAATGGTTTTTAATAACGCGATATAAAACTGCCATAAAATGATAGGGAGTTTGAATAAAGTGGGAATAAAAAATAATGTTCAAAACAATTAAATGAACTTTCACAACAATATTTTTCTTTCATCATTTCAGGCTTCGTAATAATTCTGTTTAAATATAGTTTTAATGTAGATTGAATGTCCACAATTTTTTTTATTACAAAGACTAAACCGCTTTTGGAAATCGGTTTTATAATAGTATTTAGTCTGGGTTTTAAGAAGTAAGAGACCAGGCAGTTGTGTAATAGTGAAACTAAAATACTTTTGAGTATTATACATAATAAAATATTTTAATTAAAGACGAAGTATAGATTTAGGGATATATATCAAGATTAGAATGTATTAATAAAACGGAGTAAGAGCCCTGAAACATGGATGAAAAAATTTCCCTGAAATAAAGGTAATTACAAAAAAATAATATTTAAATATGTTAGACCGTCTGAGTGGAAATAAATTAATTAGATTTTTTTTTTGCTCACCGTTTTCATCGCAACTTACTGTTGAATTCATCTTAAATTATTTAATTCAATTGTTGCTTTTATACTTATGGCGTTATTGATAAAATTGTTTATATCAACCTACTTCCATGTTATCTTGCTATTGTACTATAAATGTCGTTTAGATTTCACTTTGGATTGTTCCTAGCAGATCATCGGTGTTCGGAGAGATTTTGACTAAGTACACCTAGCGCACCCTATGGCACTTACCCCAGCTCGCTACGTAAATAAATCCATACCTCACAGATACGCCTACTTCGGGAAGGCCAAAATAAATTCCTTTTTGTATTTTAAGTTATCTTTCAATAATAAAATACAATATCAGCCTATCAAATCATTAAGCCCACAGGCTAACCCTTAATCCGGGAAACTTGCCTTAAATATTCAAGTCGAAGCGGATGGAACACTTTTCAATAACACTCATTCGTAGTTTTAAGAAGATTTTATTATTATTTTATTTATTTATTTTTTTACAAACGTTTAAATATATTTTTTTAAAAATATAATGAGTTAAATGTAATGCTACGAAGGAATATTGAAATAAATTGCTTTTTATAAATATTTATCAACTTGTTAAATTTAGTTTTTCGTATTTTAATTGTTATATAAACGGACTAGAACGATTTTAGTTAGAGAAAATGGTTGGAGTGTGTGGTCAAAATAAAACACAAATAGGTTTAAGTAGCTTATTTAATTGTGCCAACGTTTCGGCCAGAATTTCTAGTCTTCCTCAGGGCTAAGAACAGAACAAGATAACGACCAATGAATACAGAAAATAAAATATAAACAGAATGACATAGAGTAAATAATTAATTAATTCTGTAATTATACAGAATTTATGTCATTCTGTTTATATTTTCTTTTTCATTTTCTGTATTTTTGGTTGTTATCTTGTTCTGTTCTTAGCCCTGATGAAGGCTAGAAATTATGGCCGAAACGTTGGCACAAGTTACTTCAACTTATTTGTGTTTTATTTTGACCGCATCCCCCAACCATGTTCTCCTCGTAAAAGTCATCCATGGTTAACTATCTCTCATGATTTTAGGACGTTATTGACAAGTAAGCCTTTCAAGAGTCCAACTACCGACACCTGATGGAGAAACTTGGAAGCACATCGAGCACTCACTGCCATCTGTTAGCGATAATCACAAGCCCCTATCGATTCGTGTAGCTCTAGCACACACAAAGCAGACCGCTATTCCCAGAAATAACTTGGATTAGAATGAAATATTAACTTTAAAGAATTTCATGACTTTAAGAAATAGGTTTGACAATTCTTAAACTAATTAGCTACACTTCAACAACTTTATTCTTAAAAATAATTAATTTAAGGCCTTATTTTTAATATTAAAAGGTCCTCCTTTTCTAATTATATTTTTTTTTAGTTAAAGAAACTTAATAAATCCGTCCTTTTCGATCAATATAAAATAAAAAGGAATGTTTATTTATTTAATCTTTGTACTCCAAAAAGTTTCCGACACACTTAAGTTATTAAAATGTGTTTTTTAAAGGCAATTAGTAGCCTTAACCAAGTCATTTTACTCGTTCGTAAGCAGGAACTAGTTACATATTGTATGCTAATTTAATAAACTTTAAACCATTTTTCAAATTTTTCTTCAGAGTTGTCACAAGGTTTTAAAAATGGACATGTAATCCGAAATGTTGTTGAGTGGTAGGTTTGCATAAATAAATATGTATCGCTGCTTTGCTTGAATAATGGCATATTTCACAAAAAAAAAGTTTTACTTTATATCTTTATTAGATGTATTGCTTGCATCGGTGAAAAAAAAAATTCTTCCATAATTAGAAGAAATATTTCTGAATAAAACATCGGTGTATTATTGTATAAACTATAATTTAAGATTTTTTCTGACTAATAATGAATTATATTTCCATTGGATCATTTTTAAATTAGTAAAAATTTATTAATCTGATACGATATTGTAGGTTACACAGTGTTTTTCAATTGGAAGGTTGATATTTTCATACAATGTAAGTTTTTATTGTGAAAAAATCCTTCCGAACAATTTCATTACTACACACATAGTGTTCCTTCATCGACGTTCTGTCGGATCGTCCTTGAGTTTAGTGGGGGTATTTGTAGGGTTTTTCGCAACAAAAACTTACATGGATATTGCATTTGTATTTGTTCATCAATTCAATTTTTTTCTAAGTCAAATGGTTTTCTTTCTAAATAAATTCGAACCCTTTCCCGATCAATGATATCTATCGTAAACAAGAGTTATTTAGTTAAAATCTGTAAAAAAAAAAACTTAATTTTTTTATTAATGCTTAATTTTCGAAATCGGATCTGTTTAAGACATTTTAATTAAACTTTTAAGGGTAATTCTTGTCGACATTTACTAATATCTGTGAAGGATTTTATATATATTACATAGCTTTTTTTAAGATATTATATATTAATTTTTAGGTCTATATATTATATAATATTAAGCTTTACGATTACATTAGGTATTTACTATTTCTGCTCGTCCATGATAATGTTTATTTTTTTGCCAGATTTCATTGAATTTAATATCATTTATATTTTAGTATTATTATTTTTCATTTTTTAAAAAATAAATTAAATGAATATTTCGCGAAATAATTATATCCAAAATAATTGTTATTCCTAGAATTTTCTTTCGTAATCCGAATGAAATTATCTCAAGGAAATAATTACGAGTGTTAATTTTTTTAAATAATTACATATTTTGAGATTTTAAATATAAAATATGTAATTAAAATAAAGCACTATAGTGTCCGTTAAGAAATCCGGGAAAAGAGAATACTGTTTGGTCATTTATTAATTATAATAATTTTATTTTTATGTGGATTCCTAGATTATTGTTGTAGATTGCAGAGTTCAAAAATATTAGTTATATATTTTTCTTAGCTCCAATAAAATTTTTGTTTACCCCTTGTGTTTATAGGGGCTTATATTAAACCTATTTATTTAGGCCTGGTGCAACTTGAGTTTATCAAAAAAAGATAGCTATATATAATATAGGAAATAACGTCCCAAATTATATCTAGTGCATGGTTAATGAAATTTTGATCCAAAATAGTCAAAATCCATCTCAAAATGTGACATCTAAATTAACAGACCTTTAATTTGTGAGGGCATACTACCCCAAGGAGAAATATAATCCCATGCTTTATTTTTTGGGGTGTGTGACTAACTATATTAAATGCATTGAAAAAAAATACATCCACCCTTAGATGGGTTTTATTTTCAAGTATTGATTTTTTAAACATTGAAATTTTCAAATGTTGATGCTTTGTTAAGGCAATGCTTAAAAATATTCTTTTTATAATTTATATATATATTTTGATAAACTCTAAATTGTGTGTATTCTGACTCTATTAAGAAAAAACTAGTTTAGACTGATTTATGGCACGGAATTCTCAAAAATTTCAAACTTTTTTTGGCTTATTAAAAAAAAAAAAAAAAACACTTCATCAAAAACATAATCGGTTCATAAGATTTTGATAAATGTATTTTGTGTCTAAATACCTACAAAACAGCAGAATTCAATCAAAGAGTTCATCCAAAATAAGGTCAACTAGTACCCAATTTTTCAGTTTTTTTCTGAACTTTGCACTTTCCTTTATCAAACCTATCGTCAAAATGTGTAAAATAATAGCTGTTGATATTCTAACAAACTTACTGATGAATAACATATTTTTGAACTTTGATCATGTACACTCAAAACTATGCCTACTTCTTTAAAGTAAGGCCTAGCACTCATTATAAAATATGTTAGATATTTTTTATTTTAAACTTCATCCAAAACAAACAAATGTACTTTTTATGAATGGAATCTTTCCAAGTGAATTATTAAATCAAAAGTACAATACATTTATAACAAAAAATATAAAGATTCATATATATTGTTATATTTAAAAGATTAAATAGTTTTTTTTTTGTTTTTTTTCGAAAAAACACATGTTTTTGTCATTTATTGTAATTAAAATCACATGATGTCTGAGAAAGAGGTTGATTTTTTAGAGAATTTACAGATCAGTATACTTCCTCCTCTGCCTCAAAGTAGCTAGGCAACCTTCTCTTCTAGAGATGGCTTTACTTAACATTGGATTAGTTGAAAGAGAATGAAAAGTGGGCCATCGGAAAATCAATGTTAGAAGCCTGAATATGTTGTGACTGATTGAAAGTCACAAAGCAGAA
The DNA here is from genome assembly GCF_000696795.3 of Halyomorpha halys. Classification (NCBI taxonomy): domain Eukaryota; kingdom Metazoa; phylum Arthropoda; class Insecta; order Hemiptera; family Pentatomidae; genus Halyomorpha; species Halyomorpha halys. The sequence continues at coordinate 134,900 of NW_027115160.1, forward strand.
ATTTTATTTTGGGGCTTTGCTTTTGTAGCTAAAATACACAGACCTGTTTATGCAGTATAATATTTGTAATAAATTAATTTATGAAAGTTAGGTAAAATACATTTGATTTTGTTAGTTTCTGTTTAAAGCCATTCCACCCCAGCGGTAGAACAAATTGGTGTGCTGTTAATCCAAATGAAGTTACTGAGATTTTCCCATCATTGAAGTTTCTAGTCAAATTCAGAAACAGCTCTATTAATAGATGTTTGAACTAATGAGAACCTTTGTGATTAAATGCTATTATTCTTTGAAGCATCTTCTACGCATATTAACATTTGGTAATAAGATCAAAAGTTAGCCTCAAAGAATTATGAACTATTACACATCTTTGGCTAGAAGAAGAGCCAGCAATATTAGATTCTCAGATACACATTTTCCTAAAATTTTCGGGTACTGTAGTAATGTACAACCCTCCAAATGAATCATGTATATTATTTCAATCCTCTTTTTACAGCTTTTTATAAATGTTTTGATTCCACGGTCATTCACTTTAATGCTATTATCATGCCATAAATTGTTTTTCATGAATGAAACACTTTTGGCCCTCCTTTATCATAATAAGCTGGTATAATTTTACAGTCTATCAAATTTTATTGTTATGTGTATATGTGTACTAATAATTAAATATACACAAATTAGCTAACAGAAATTGGCCCACATATAGTTTATTCTTATTAAAGGTAGAATACTTAAATTAAACAATTTAAAGCACTGCCACATTTTATGTAATTTTTTTATTTGATGTTATAAAATTTAATTTTACCTTTTTTAAATAAATCTCACATGCTTTAAATCTGAAATCAGCTTAAAATTTTGGCTAAGTATGATTTTTCTTATGGTTGATTAAGTTTGGATTAAAGAAGTTCTCCATAAATGATTCAGGCTTATTTATAAAATATTTTATTGCAAAGTTTTTAAACTGAATGTTATTTATTTCGAAACCTATTTAAAGTTGAAAAAAGGAATTTAAAACAAACCCCTGCTTTGAATTAGGCTCATTAAGAAGTATTGATATTTGTTTTCTTAATTTATGAGTGATCGTTATTTTATTGGCCTTGTTAAATTATTTTTAACTAGTTAGAGGATGCCACCCACGAACATGATATGATCATAACTGAAGATAATAAATACATAAATCTATTGTAATGCTGCATATTTTAAATGATGGTTAAATGCTAAAAATATGTTTGTCATGTGATTTTAAGTTAAAAAAACAACATGCAATTTAGATAAATTTCAAACATAAAAATGATACAGCAGAATAACACACATTAATTTTTTCCCATCTAAAACTATATTTATCAAACTGTGTTATAAAATAGAGCAGAGATTTCCAAAGTAGGAGCCACAACACTCTGGGGTGCCCCATGGATATGCTCAAAATATTATAAGAAAGAAAAGAATTAAAGTTAAAATAGCTGATATATAGAGTACATTTCAGCATTTACTTTGCCCTGGTTTTTATTATTTTCCTACATATACAACCGCTCTAAGGATAACTTTGGTGACATTTTTATATTTTTTCAACTTAACAAGGGTTTCACGTTTTTTTTTTTTTAGCCCAACAAGGGTGCTATGAATTTTTTTTACCCAAAAAGGGTGCCATGGCAAAAAAAGTATGGGAACTGCTGAAATAGAGGATAAATAAGCTTCAATTATTTATACAGTGCAGCTTCTTTAAATCAAAGTTGGAGGGACCCTGAAAATATAATTAGTCAAAATTTCAACCTCATTTCAGATTTAAATAATTGATAGTACATGTAAAAAAGTTTAGGTGAAATTAATATTGTTTCATTAATATTAGTTAAGATTGTATAATAATTAATTGATTAATTTGTTTATCAATGAATAAATTACCAAGTCATAAGTTTCCTTGATAACATCCATAGAATAATAATAAACTCTAAAGAAATTTATTTTCTATTTTTATATTAGTTTTAGATAAAATATGTTTATTATTTTGGATCTCCTTAGTTCTTTAAATAGTCAGCCTATTCTTCATTCCTCCTTTTAAAAAATGCAAAACATTGTTATTTTTGTGGCTCTGTCCAGTGCATTATTAGTTTCCTAAGTTATAAGAAAATATCTGAATAAGACATGAATTGTGTTAATAATTTGTAAATATTACCATGTGAATCAGTCTGTATTTCAATGTATTTACCAAATTTCTTCACTGAAGAAATTAGATATCCGTGTTTTGATATTTTTTTTGTTTAAAAGAGCAAGATCAAAAATTTGAAGTTTTATTTTCCAGGTAGTTTACTTTCATTTCGTTTATTTTAGTTTCATTATTTAGTTGGGTTCTTCATTTCCTTCACAAATTTTGTTTTATAATATATGTTATAATATACCAAACTAAAATATGTTAAAGGAATCTTAAAACATCCGAATTTTGCTTCCTCCTACCTGGCCTTGCTGCTATTGAGAGTAGTTTTAAAACAGTCAGAAAATAAATAATCAATAGTTGACTTAATTATTATTATTTTTTATTTTTTTAGCATTACTTAAGATTTAATTATAATTATTCTCCTTTAATTATTTTCCTCATCCTCTGCACAACCTATTTTCAATTATACTATGGTGTAAGTTTGTACCTTTTCTTTTCTGTATATAACATCTACTTTTTATCTCAAAAGTTTGTCGTGATCGACTTGTCATCGGCATAGTCTACAGGGAAAGAAAGGGTGTGAAATGCATACTATATTTATACACTGTTTCAGTTTAAGGTGCATTCCAGCGAATATTAAACAATAACATTTATCATTCAGCAGTGTAAAAAAAGTAATCAAGTTCCCATTCTTCATTGAAGATTGAGACAGATATATAATAAGTTTATATATCAATTAAATATTTTACTAGAAAATTCAAAAACTCTTGAACAGCACTAATTATCTCCGTTACATTGAGAGAAATAATAACAATACTCCATATTACGATCAAGGACAGCAATACAAGTATATTAAAATCTAATATAGATATATTCAAATTTACAAGAACTATATAAAATTTACAATATATTTATTACAGTTTACAATTCTGACTTCTTAATGTAAATAGAATTATTATTATTCCTAATATATTTGTAATACTTTCCCTTATTTCTCTCTCAGTGTAGTGACCGTAGTTTTGAGATCTGTTGCAGAGAATGATCACTTATCAAGTAAATAGGTAGGTAAGAATAGCAATTTAATTTAAAACAAAGAAAAGGTACTTCCATTTTAAATAGAAGAAGAATTGAAACTCTACGTGGTCACTGAGGATAAATAAAATTGATTCATAATACAAGTAAGAAGCATATTATGTTGGAGTATCATATGTATTATGTTATATGCACCCTTATCTTTCATCTTGTCAAATCCCCAGATTGGAGAGAGTAATATATATGACTAAGGAGTGATAAAAAGAAATAGAGCACTTAATTACAGCAATAATTCTAATAGAGAATATTTATTTAGTAGTGATGAGTCTTTTTTTGATCATAAAGAATTTTCCATGTAAGACATAATTTGAAATTCCAACAAAACTTTTTCTGCTAAAAAAATACTTGAAACAATCTAACTTTTTCACTATTATAATAATAAAACTCAATCTAGAACATAATATCTGATGTAATATACAAATATTATTTTATACAAACAAATATCTTTTTTTTTTTTTATTAGGATCTAAAGAAACTTAACAACAAAAGCCTTTATTGCTATTTTTGTTACAGGTGAACTGATTTAAATGAGAAAACACCTCATGACTTCAATAAAAAAACAAACTGACAAGTAAAGACCTGTTAAATCAACAACTATTTTACTTCATTTTGAGTGGGAGCTGAAAATAGCACTCTAATCTTTTTTGTTAAAAAAATATTAATAATGCCTTATACAATAATTTCACAAAAATCAGTGTCCTGAACTATCAATTGAGAACCCAACTTGTCAAAGTTAAGGGATCCTAATAGTGAATATTGAAAGAAAATTAAATATTTGTCTCTCCATTGCCTTCCTGGTTATTCCCTAGCCCCCTGAGAGAGCTATGGAGAGACTGCATAGGCAAATCAATCGTTTTTCATCTTTACACTCAAGAGAAACTTCACAAAAAAACCAAGATTAGCATTTAATTAAAGAGATTCTGAAATCCTATGAAACTTCGTGGCATATAAGATTTAAGTCTTATGATTACTGATTTGAATTAATGAATAGAATCTCAAAGTGAGGAGAAATGATTTTTTTTTTTTCTAAGCCACATGGGTTGATGTCATGATGAGAAAAACGGTTTGAGAGTAGCCTCTTTTTCTGTATTGGTAATAAATTTGAAGAGGGCGCTGAGGACTTGAATCTTTTGGAAAAGGGTAGTAGTTTGTGTCAGTCTGGTGATGGGGCTCACCAGGTTCGTCGAGTCAGTTGAGTTACTTGTCCTCAGTCTAGACTGAGTCTGTTCATGTGGGTCTGCCATTTTTGTGGCTGCCCAGTCAGTGTTGGCAACTGTAGTGGCTTATGGTGACGATATACCCATCTACAGTAGTTTAATGAATGGAGAGACAGCTCTATGGCTGAGGGAGAAGGCTTGTAAGGTGGAGGAGAAAATGTTGGCCTCAAGGAGGAAAATAAAATAATTCACATTCAGGTGGACTATCATTCTTAAAAAACTCTGAAACTGAAATAGCATTCAAATCAGAGAATGAAACATACATAGATGAAACCGTAATAGTACTTAGTAAGTTTGGATTGCAACGTAGTTTCTTTTTTTTTTTTAATTCTCTATTATAATATTTTAAAGTTTGTAAAAACTCAGATTCCCACCAAAGATTGTGGTCTATAATAGATAACTCATGAACCACGACATGTTGACTCCATTATCTTCATCATCCATAGTACAATAATAATAATTCATAAATAACTCCAGTGGTACAACAATGTGGCCAAAATTTTGCATATGGCCCTGGTGATAAAGTACAACTTAGTAGATGATAGGAGCCACAAGTATAGTATAACAAGTACCACCCAGATAGACTCCTCTAAAAAGGTCTTCTCAAGCCCTATTGGGATGGATCAATTATTAAGGACCATACAGTGTGTCATGATAAACCAGATGCCCTCCTTATAGATCTAAAAGAAAAAAAAAGCAGAACTTATACATGTCGGGATCTCCGACAATAATATAAGCTCCACTGGTGGAGAAAAACTGAGGAAATATCAGGAATTGTTGATAGAGTCAAAGGAACTATATCATTTAGCTGTTACCACTACTTTAATCATAATATCTACCCATTGGTGACCATCGTCTGATACCAAAATCAACAGTGGTAGGCACGGATGGTTTTTGGTTGCCTATTGATGTGCTAGGAGAGGCTCAACATTTGGCCCCTTAGGGACTGTCTATTTGGAAAATTTTTAAATATTTGAAAAAAAATATATATATATTAAGGTGGTTGGACTGCTGGTCCCCAACCTCAGATACTCAACCCACAATATCGAGAAAAACTGATGATCATAATAATAATTTATTTGTTTATGGGGCAACTCCCTTAAAAACAGAGTTAGCTTACAAAATACATAATGAAATATA
>NW_027115160.1:140574-160390 GCF_000696795.3 Halyomorpha halys
TATATATATATATATATATATATATATATATCATGTTCACTAGCCCAACCTTTGCTTACTTTTCTTTAAATAATAGAATTAAAATTTAAAATGCTGATAAACCAATTGTATATGATTTGATTTTTCCAATATGTTCTTCTTTTGGTTAACCCTAAAAGTACCACAAATCTCAACACGGAGTATTTAAATGCCAACAGTGGCTCACGGATATACTTGATCAACCTTCCTGGATATAATCTTTGTATCACTGAGTTTTTGGTATTCTGGGACATTCAGAATAACAAATAACAAAAATGTACAATTTAGGCAGCGTTTGCCTGGTTTCACTATGATAAATTGATTATCTTACAAACCAAAGTACAAATAATTTTAAATTTTTATTTATAAAAACTGAAGGTAAGTACATATTTGCTCAAACTTGCAATGTTATTTATTCTTTACATGTATGCGGAAGATTGATCATTGATGAGATGGATAAATAAATTACTTAGTCTAACACAAGAATTTAAATATAAATTATATTTATGAACTATAAAAATTGGTCAAGATTTTTCTGTAAAATATGTGAGTGAACTGCCGATGGGTCTCTGTGTAACACAAGCAAATTTGAGCAATTCAGAAGTAGGCACCATAGTACAGATTCTTATGAAAAAATCGCAGATGGCTCAGAAAAAAAAACAAGACTCTGATGTAAAATCAAAAAAGTCTCTACTTTTAGATTGCATTGTTCTAATAAACCAAACATTGTGTTTAGAATGTTTTAATGCACAAATAAATTTAGATTTGTTTTTAACATAAATTCATTTATGTTTATTTTTAAACATAATTTTTTTCAGTATAATGATATAATTATTTTCTACCCACTGATCTTACATAAGCCCTCTTATTCCAAAATAAAAATATGTTGAAACCAATATGGAAGGGTTTTTCTTAATATATTAATTCTTTTAAAACTAATTGTTCCTTTGTATCACCTTTATTTCTTTTTCTTTTATATTACATGTCTCAGGGTCTTTTATCTATCATCAGGATTATATTACCAATGATTCTAGCATTCTGTTAATAGCTGAAGCAATAATTTTTGATTCATAACATTATTATTTATACATATGTTTTTGTTTTTTTTTCTTTCGGCCAAGACTCCTATTAGAGTCTTCATACTACCTAACCATGGTGGGGAGTCAAGTTTTTCATTTTGAATATGTTTTTATACATAGAACAATCTACATAATGACAATTTTTTAATATATTATAAATATCTTTTCTTTTGTTTCAAAAATAATTCCCTTTCTTTACATTAAGAACAATTACAGATAACTAGTTGAAATACACAGTTAACTGTTGAGACTCATTCACTATGATGTTAAAAATGAGAGAGAAGAAAAAAAAAAAGAAGCATTTATCTGACATACAAAACCCAACACAAAAATATGTACACAAATAATATTGGTCGAGTTGGTGGATGATCTCCAGGTCTATTATCTGATTCATTACGATCATTTGGAATATACATGGTCTATGAATTTATTTTGAAAGGTTTTAGTTATATAAGAAGCATTTTTATGTTAAAAGGATTGTGACCCACCTGTTGATCCTTCCATACTGAACATATTAAGGGATTAATTAAACTTCCTGCTAAGGAAAAAATATAATTAAAGTGTTTTTGTTTTTCTCAAAATCAGTACAATTCTTTTAGTTTCATCCAAGCAGTTTATAAAAAAAATACTGATATAAAATGGCTTTTGTCATATGCAGCACGTTATATTTCTTCATAATTTTAGAAGTTAAGAACAGATATGAGACAATATAAAAAAGAGAAAATATTTAACTCGTAATACATTTTAATAACATACATTGAAAAAATGAATTCAACACTGAATTTTCGGAACATGATATATACAACAAAATATGATGACTTGAAATATAATTTCAGTATTTATTCTTATTTTTATATTTATCATGAAGTTGGCTTTGGCACCTAAAAGAGAAAAATCAAGAGAATTACTATTGAAAAAAATAATTTAATTACTTAACATTCGAATTTCAAAATATTAAACAAGCTTAAATATTTTGAATGCTGATTGTTTAATAGCAGGTACAGAGTAATACAAGAAATCAGAAGGAATCTTTGGTTTTAGTGGGTTAAAACAATAAATTAGTTTGTAAATATACACGTTTATAGTAAGTATATTTTTTAGATTTTGCTGATACTAAGAAAAAAATTTTTAATTACACAGATCGAATCATAGAAAACACTAATCTAAAAAATAAAAACTATCATTGAAAACTACTCTTGTTTATTAAAAGTGATGTTTATGACAGGTTAGGTTTTATGAGTATAGGCATTTATAAACCCTAATTTCAGTCAGAGTTTTTTAGTAGGGATAATCTATGGATGGTTATCTTTGTAGCTACTTTATGCTTCCTTTTTATGGTTATTCTGTATAGTCAGAGTGAGTGGGATTTATTGCGATGGTTTCTCATGAAATAAATTTAAAATGAATCTGATATTTTTATGTTAACCAAAATAAGATATTCACAGCCAGATTGACTTCAAGTAAATGTTTCACTCTCATAGCTATGAATGTGTTTGATAATATAGTGTTACTAAAGAGAAAAAAGAAAATTGCTGTTGTCACTGTATCATGTTTCTAATCACCCTTTGTCTTCTAAAATTTTAAACAGTTATCGATAGAGCAACAGGAATTATTCTATCAATAATGATTGTTAGTTCAGTCTTCAAGAATACAAAATTTTAGAAGAAAAATATTCTTATTTAGTATCAGTAGTCCAAGTACAATCTATTACTTAACGACCAATTAAAACCAATTTAATGATTTATGCAACTAAACTTCGGTATAGGTAAGCAGATTAATTACATAATTTATAATGGCTTTCCTTGACTTCTAAATAAGATAATAATAATAATAATGAAGGCCTAATGAACTCGAAGGTTTGATGCCGATACCACTAAACCCTCTCAACATACATCCTTCCAGTGATGCCACTCCAAACCCAATTCTACTAAATCAGTTTTAACACAATCCTCTCATCTATGTTTCGGCCCTTTAGACATTTACCCATCAGTTCAGTGTTTATTAACATTTTAGGGATCCGCTCGTTACTCAGCTCTGCAACCTTACACGTCCATCTTAACACCACAATGCTATAACTTGAATTATATTTACCAGGTGTAGGTCCCTTAATTCAATATTGTGTAGTCTTCTAAATTATCCCATTAATTTATCAAAATATGTAGGTAAGCAGTTTCGAAATTGAAAAATGACAAGCATTTCCCGCCTTCAATCTAGCTTTTATTTCCTCATCAATTTTGTTTTTTCTGGTTACCATAGAACCTAAATACTTAAACCTATCCTTTTTAATCCTTGCCTGGGCTCATTACCGCGTAGGGGAGCGTCCCATGGGTATCAGAGGTCAGCAAAAATTCCTCGGAAGATCCTCTCGGCTAAGTCCTATGGACTTGCTGTCCAATAATGAGAACGGCCCCCCAGGCTTGCTGAAGGGTGTGACGTAGGATTGAATCCCCTACTCACATATTTTTTAGTTCACAAAATACCTTCTAAATAAGATATATAAAATGTGTATCCACCTACATGTTTTTGGATTATTTGAAAACTAATTAAAAGTAAATGGGTTCCCATAGGAACCATTTAAGGTATTATGTAGAGTTTTATTTTTTAAAAACCTAGGTTAATAGTAAAATGGTATTTTTGGTAATACTGGCACAAAGCAATGGCCTTCCAAATTATTCTATTGTATAATTTACCTTAAAGTGATAGTTATTTGAAAATTAAATTTACTTTTCACCTTAACATCCCATTCGTTCCAGATTTGGCCCAAAACAGATATGCGTATTTTCATTCCAAACTCCTTAACCATTCTAACCCATTAATTCTTAATCTTTCATCCTTAACAATCCCTGATAATCCTCCGAGGCATCTGAAAAGGAGGTGGCCATGGAACCTTCTAATTTAAATTAATGTTTGAAGTACCACCAATGGGTGGTTCCTTCCCAAGGTTTTCAAGTGTATATGAAACATACAACATATTTACTTATTGTATTATTTTGCACAGTTGTAAATTACATTAAATAAATAAATAAATTTTAAAAAAATTTTACTTTTCAATGTAACTTTTTTACCTACTTTTTCTTGGATATGAATTCTACATATATGACATGTTATGTTAAAGGGTTTTAAGTAGAATATTTTCATCAGGTTTTATCTAAATAATTAAAGCTGTTTTGGTGCTACAGTCTGTATAAAAACAAGTTAGCAAAAGTGACTATTTTCTTCAAGGTATCTGAGGTTGACACTCTACAAGATAAAAAAAAAATCAATAAAATCATAGCCAGTGTTCAAAAGACAATAATGGTACAGATTAATAAATAAAAATGTATTTCTGCTCTGAAATTGAAAAATGCATTTAAATAATGTTGCAGGATTACAATAATTTCCTAATGTTGTAGTGGGAAGAAAAACTAGAAGTAACAAATTCATTAAGTGTTTATAGATACAAATATTTGTTTTTTAAATTAAAATCTTCGGAGTGATAACAATTTTATTAAATTTTTTTAACAATTTCCATTGGTATTTCTAAAAATTGAAATACATTGTTTGAAAAAGGAACAAGACTAAACAAAATTAAAATGAGTGAAGCGAACAGGTAAGGTAAAGCTTGTTTATAAATTCTTAAATAAGCGACATCTTCTATACTACTAAGATTTCTTCATTTTGTAATCTCATAGTTTGATTAGGTGACTGAATTAATTATTTTACTAAAAAATGGGGATAATAAACACTTAATCTGTTATGGCATGGATGAAATGTAAAACCATAAATAATATATAAGTCATTGTTTATTGATTAAACAGTATCCTTTACAAAATGATGAATTAAATACTATATTAAATTAATACAAATATATTGTTATACATAACCAATTATAAGATTTATTTATAACTAAATATTAATCTTATAGTCTTAGCAAGACAATTAAGATTTAATATTATATTGTACAAGTAATAAATATTCCTGCAATGTTTTCAAATAAATCTAAAATTATAAAACAAAACAAATATAATAATTTTTTTTTGGAAGACATTTATTGTAACAAAGGTTGGTTAATGAATATGTAATATAAATTTGACAAGCTTTGAAATCACAGATATACAAAACTCTAATTTACGAAATAGTAAAACTGTCCAAGGAGGTGTGATTTAAGGAGGAAATATTTTGAAAAAAAAACAAACATGAATAACAATAATTGAAAGCTATTGTAACTTAAAAAAAATTGAAATAATTTGCTTTGAATACTGTATAGATCAGTTATCACCCCAAAATGTTATAAAATCTAAATTAAATTCTGCAAAGGTAAACAGCATAAATTTGTATTAAAACAAATACATACAAAAGGCCTTTTTTTTTTTTTTTTTTTTTTGTAATCAATAATATACTTCAAAATTATTTTGGTTGGAACAATATTATTGAAAACACACTACAACAGTTTACTATATAAAATGTTAATTTTCACAGTTATTTATAATAAAAATTCCAAAAATTTACAGATACAATGTTTTTCCTTTGGAGAACAGGGTTGTGCTTATTTTATCATAAAATTATAAATATTTAATACACCATATAATTTATTAATATGTAGTATATATAATAAAAATAAATAAATACTCTCCTAAAATTAAATAATAAAAATGAACAAGTAGTTTGGTTCAAACTAATTTATATTTTATATGTACTAAATATGTAACCTATGTTAACATAAATAATATTGTAAAAAGACATAAATAATCATTTTAAATATTAAAATAAATAATTATTTCTGAAGAAAAGTCAACACTTAATACCATACCCTTACACCAAATTTTGATGCACATATTATATTTAAAGTATTAAAGACATATTTATTTTTTATGTCTTATGTATATTTTTGGACTTACATACGACTGGGTAGTAATAATTCACTTAATAATTGCCTTATTTAAAACGAAAATAGGCAACTGAATTTTAAATGATAGATTTTTAACATTGGAAATTTGTTTGATAAAATAAATAATGATCATCCCACTTTGTAGAGGTTGATTATTTAATTTTTTTCAGAATATTACTGGCCATTATTTAACAGCTTACACTTATAATTTTAACAGGATATATCTATAATTAGATAATATAATCATAATCAATAAGTATAGTTAAATAATATAACTTTTTATATATTGTTTCAAGATGATTCCACTTAGTGGAGGTTGTTTATATAATTTTTTTTTAACTTTAAAATACTATGCCACACTTTTTGTTTAAGAGCTCCAATGAAAAAGGACTTAAGTTTGACAATCAGTCTTTATTAATATTTCCACGAGCCTGGAACTAAAACATAACACTAACTCATTGGGAAGTATTAATTTATTTTACCATGACTTTATTTTGATTAGTTTTTGAAAATTTACATAGTTCAACACAACAAATAATTGGTAAAAAAAATTACTTTAAAACACTCTTTTGTTTTTCTATAAAATTACTATTTTAGAGTTGAATATATTCTCATGAGAGCTCTTAAATCAAGCGAAATGTGAAGAGCAGCGATACATTGCAGTAAACACTTGAACTAAGCATTTATTGTGAAGGTGGAAAGGAGCTTGCTTTAGAAATATTTTTTCATTCATGAACATATTCTGAAAGAATAAACAAATAGTTCTTAACTGGCAATAGTTTTGAATTGTATCTGTTAGAGTTAGGATTAGATGGGAGTAACAGAATTTTATGGTTAAAATGGTTAATTTAAAAGAATACTGCCTTTCAGTCTCCAGGTTACATGCAAAATTATTCTGTCATTATTGACACACTTTAAAATTAGGTTTAATTGAATTAATCATAATTTTTTTAGAAACAATTAAACATCAGCTTATTTTAAACCAAATTCTGATTTTTTTTTTATCAAATCTTTAACTAATGCAAAATAAATTTCATTCCATTCATTAATTTTGACACTTTAACAAAGATGAATAGCAGCAGTGAGAATATTATTATGTATAAATACAATTGACAAACATATCAGGGCACCCTTTTTAAAGTAATATACAACAATAAAATAATTTAGAATAAAATATTAAAATATAATGCCAAAGACAAAAAGAAAAGTCATAACTCAACTTATTTTAGAAGGAACAAACTCCATCCACATGAAGGATGGAGTAGAATCGGAAACTAGTGAATAAAGTTAGGTATGTTGTTGTGCTTAATTTCTCACAGCTGTATTTTAAATATATACTCTTTCATGAAACAGGTAAGAGATTTTTAAGGACAAAAATGAATAAAATAACCATAAAATAGATAATACTGGCTTTAAAAATTTACTATCCTGAAATAACTTTCCAAGATTAAAAACTGATATATAAAATTAGGAATTCTAATTTTGTGATTCTTCACTAATATTAAAATACTTGAGCAATTGATCATAGTCTGTTGATACAAATCACCACCTCTGTGCTTATATATAACATTTTTAATAACAGAAATTTTGATTTGTTGCTATTTTATGTTCATCTGACAGCATTTAAAAAAAAAAACTCTTAGAATAGATATGTTTGCCAAAAAAAAATTAACCATTTTCAAACTTTCAAATGTGTTATTTTACGAAATATAAAAGCTTTACACGAATAGAATATAAGTGCGTATATTGATGACTATTCCTCGAAATCCTTATATTCATTAATCTTCCTAATACCATGGGGGCTCCTAATGAAACCACAAGCTCTTTTTTTTGTGAAAATGTATGAAAATAATTCCCCAATTTTTTAGTTGTTTAACAACTTTTTTCACAAAACTATCTTGAACTACATGAGTTCAAATAAATTGACAAGGACTTAATATTGCAATTCTTTTTTTCAAATAAAAACATAGTTGGGGTCTCTCTGGGATCTCCATGGCATTCACCATATATGGGTTAACATGGAATTATTTAAATTTATCATTACAATTAACGTTGAGGTAACAATTTCCTAGAAGTACCTACCTATTATGTAAATCATAATTACCAGAGGGCATGAGTAGAAATGAAAAAATACAATTTGAGAGAGAGGAAAAAACAGAATGGATTCTAATACTGAAACTGAAATGTATCCCTACATAGGGCTTGATTATATGAAATTAAAACCGGAAAATTATAAGATAAAAGTTTGGTTGATGTGTGACAGTTATACAGCATACTATAAAAATTTACAAGTGCACAACAAAAGGAGCAGTAGACACACTTGACAAAATGGTAAGCAAATATTCCTGCAAGAGGCAAAACAGCAGATGCCTTATGGTTTTTTTAATGAACTGGATTGATATAGCTGCAGTAAATGCATTTATTCTGTGGGAAAATATTCATCCCGAGTAAAATCGAGCATACTTTAAAAAATGCTGTTTGTTTCTGCTGTCTCTAAGTAAAATATAAGTTGAACCAGCCATAACAAGAAGGTTGAATGACCCATCAATCTTATTTCTAAACACTCAGTCTTAAAAGAGTCCAGAAATGATGAAGAGTGTCTTGGAAACCATTGAGGAAAAGAATTGTGCTGACGAGAAGATTGACATGGAAGAAGCAGAAAACTCAGAACAAGATGTGGCCATATAACAAGAATGGAATAGTAAATTAGGTTTTTTTTCTTTCTAAATATTTTTAAAATCCACTCCTTATATCAATAACAAGATGGAATACTAGGAATAATAAAAGATGTAAGAAATCCAATAATTCTAATGGGATCCTAAAAGGACCTCTGCGGTAATATGTGTTTAATTCAGGCCGTGGTATTACGAAGGTTAAATAAAAAAGGTTCTTAGTTCTGTATCATTTAGCAATTGAGTTTAATACACTGACTTTGTCCCTTGAATGATTTATTGAATGAATTATCAATTAAATATTAAATAATTTTATAAGAAAATGGCATTAATAATAATTAAAAAAATATATACGTTTTATTTCCAAAAACATGCTAACTATAATATGAAAACTACAGTTGAACTAATGGGCAAACAAAGCCAAGTTTGCAATCAACAAAAGTTTGTAGGCACCATGTTTGTTAACATAACCATTTGAATTTTAATTAAGCTAATTATTAGGTGTTTATGAAATGATACATTCTTTAATACCCAAAAATAATCTCTTAAAGCAACAAGTATAGAAAATTAAAAAAAAAAGAATCCCGCAAACTGTACCAAAGCTATTAGGATTGTTATAAAGTGAATTCAGTCTATGGTGAAATGTATGGAATATTTCAAACACAAATTAGTAAATTTTTTTTTCTTCAGATGTGCCACCATTAAAGCGAGCCAGTGAAATATTTATTTTTTAAACAAACATTAGATCAAGAATTAATTATTAGGCGTTTATGAAATGATACATTCTTTAATACCCAAAAATAATCTCTTAAAGCAATAAGTATAGAAAATTTAAAAAAACAATCCCACAAATTGTACCAAAGCTATTAGGGTTGTTAAAAAGTGAATCCAATCTATGGTACAATGTATGGAATATATCAAACACAAATTAATAATTTTTTTTTTGTCAGACGTGCCACCATTAAAGCAAACCAGTGAAACATTTATTTTTTAAACAAACATTAGATTATTTTATCTGCAAAATTTTAAAACAGATTTGATGCATGTTATATTTACATGTTGAAAATATTTTTAAACAAGTTTCAAGAAAAAAACAAACAATAAAAATGCATGGTTAAAAAAAAAACATAAGAAAAACAGTACTGATGAGGATAACAAAATAAAAATTACACCATTTATTTATATATTTTTGATAATAAAAAATAAGATATCCTTTTTCTGAAGTTTCACAAATCACCAGTCACAAATACAATCTAGGCATGTGCTGCTACCTTCAGGATTGATAGTAAACTAAATATCTTAAACCAGACTGTTCCCTTTTTTAAAAACTGATTCTTTTGCACTTTCTCCAAATTTTACAGAAAAGACTAGTACAAAAAAAATAAAACAGCAAATATACTGTGCATATTAACACTTACTTTAAACCACTTTTTCCTCTTTTCCAATTTCCAACTGTTCTAAGGATAATTGTGCCGGTATTTTTAGTTTTTTTAGCTGGATAAAGGTGCCAAAAATTTATATATTCTAAGAAAGGTGCCATGGAAAAAAAAGTTAGGGAACCACTAAGCTAGATACATAGAGGCAATTTGTATCAAAATATAATTCATCCCATAACAGATTAGGTTGCTCACAAAAAACAAACTGATTAGACTCGGAAAAAAAAAAATGATTGAAAAGAGTATTTTAATAAAAATTATAATATTGCTAAAAAAAGCTTAGCAATTGTCAATGTTCTCAACTTTTGGAAACGTTGTTTTAAACAAGGAAAGTATAGAATAGCAAAGTAAATGTAAATCACCACAATTTTCTAAGAAGAAAGGGTTAACATAAAAATAATAATGGAATTGCTGGTTATTATTAGTAATCATCCTAGTAGAATTCATACCAATGTATTTCAGCAGAATACACATAAAAACTTAACTTTTTGGAGAGATATGAAAACAGAAGTGTGAGATTATTAAACCAAGAAGCGGGAGAATGTCAATTAAAAAACAAAGTATCAACCAACTAGAATGACTTTTCCTAATAAAAAAAAAAAAATCATTAGAAAGAATTATTTTATGGCAGCAGAGAATATTGATGTGACAGAAATAAATATTAAAAATTAGGTTTATTATTCATGGGAATGGATAAAACATTCTTAATTTTTATACAATGGATGGAATAATCAAATTTGACTCAGTTAATAATTAAAATCTGTTTAACTGATTTAACCTCTGAGATAAAGACAGTAAAACTTTATTTAAACCATCTATGTCCAATGAATATGGAATACATCCATTAAGAAACCAACCAAAATTTTTGTTAAATTGTGTTTTAAAAACTGTATTGATTATTTTTTGAATCATAGACACTATTCTCTATGTTACCATCAGATACAGATAAGAGCCTTGGGTTCTAGTTATGAAATGAAAAACTATTTATATTGTTTATAAAATATATCAAAACAAAAAAAACTAAACAAAGATATATTGGTTGGTTCCTTATTGGATATGTGTGTTTAATTAAGATAAACTTTAGACCAACACGCAGCATTGTTGTTGCAAGAGCATTGTTTCATATTGAAATTGAAAACGTTATTTTGTATTACATCTTTTAAGTAGATTCCTAAAAGACAAGAGGAAATCAAAGAACTTATGAACCACAAGGAAGGAAATTAAATGAATTAATTAATTAAATGAAACCTAATTAGCACTTAAAAAAGAGGTGGATCATAATGTTCATGAAAATACTGTAAAATTACTAAGAAGAACTAAAGCAGGTCATATCTCATATTTAATTAATATCTCCTCAAAGGAAAAAAAACAAACCAATGGTTTTTAAATAACAGCCAATTCCAAAAGAAGTGAATCATAGATGAATATTCAAGTACCTCATTCAGTCTGAATTTTATAGGTAAGTTCAGAGAAAGGAGATTTAGGATACATTGTTATTGGTAATTGATTTTAGAAAGAGTGCATACAAACTTGAAATGTAAAAACTGGAACAAGTATATGTGTAATGTAAAATTATATTACTTCATAAACAAGAATAAGTATAGACGATTCAGAATAATGAAGGAATGGAAACAGCTTCTCTGCCCAATAACACCAAAATTGCTCCCTGTTTACTAGTGAAATTTGATTCCAACATTATTGTACCACAGACATGTAAGGAGAAATTGAACTCGCGGAGCAGGAATGCTGTGGTCCTCCAACGATTAATTATTTCTTCTTATTTTTGATGGTTTCCAGAAGCGGCTCTGCGCTGGTAACCTGAAGCTTGGGTACGGTGAGCGGCCTGATGAGGGACTTAACGACCGGCGGTACAGCAGATGGCCCAGGCAGGACGGGGCTGGAGGCACAGAAGGCAGCGGTGGAGAGTTGGGTCACGAGGTTGTAGGAGGTGGGCTTGTTGGGGCGGAGGACCTTCTTAAGGCGGGCGCCGAGGCTGGGCCTAGGGGCGGGTGTCCTGGGGGGCAGGAGAACACCTCCCACCATGTGTGGGCACAGCTCGGGGTCTGAGCCCCAACGCCCGCCCCCGCTTTCCCGCGACAGGAGGGCCCCTCGGGCCTGCTTTGCGATCAGGTCCGCTGTTACATGGCGACCGCAGTACCTGGCCCACTCTTCGGCACGGAGGCCTCGGCTGTGGTCCCGAAGTGTAGCGTTAGCACCTGTAACAAAAAGACGGTAAGTTAAAACACAATTCACTAGTATTGTGTGTATATATATGTGTGTGTATGTTTTAAAAGCTATGAAAGGAAGTTTGAACAAAGGGTCAGTTTTTCTAGAATTATTTACACATCCTTTCCTTAACACTCCTAGCCCAATTCATTCATTTTCCAGTTTGTATAGTTAAAAGTGCCCATCTGATTAGCAGAACATTCCATTGAAGTTAATTAGATGGATAATATAATAAATAATAATAATAATAATTAATAGATAATAATATCGTTACTTAATTTGTAGAAATTATTTTTAAATGCTATTAGAACATTTCCAGGCATAGTATCAGCTATTAACCCAAGGATTATCTTAGGAAGGCCATCTCGGACTTAGAACGATTCTCAGGTGAGATTGGCGAGCTAAATCACTTCCTGTAAGGCGGCGACCGCATCGTGGGGAGAATGGTGGCCTAAGTATCGGAGGACTTGTTAGACCGGAACGATATCGTTTCTTTGAAAGCGGCCCTAATTTGCCGAATAAAGAGGTGAATTCTAAATCAAATTCAGGCTGATTGGAGACACCCTGGCCAGTGGTCAAGGAAAGATATGAGGTGAAAGATGGACTCCGGAGGGGGACATCTTTTACAGGTATCGTGAAAGGAGGAAACAAGGTCAGTCGAATAGGCAGTATGCTGCAGCATTACTTGCCTACTTTAATTTAGTTACAGAAGAAAATGAGAGAGAAACAGAACACAGAGGTGGTGCATTGGAAAACGAACTTCCTGGACTCTATACTCAAGATGCAGCTGGTAAAAGTAACTAACATAAGAGAAGGATTACCACGTGAACGCACATTCATAGAGTTTGCCCAGCATATGATGGACGCAAGCGCCCGAGAAGACGACACCAGGATAAAAGTAGAAGAAGGAGGTGGAATAAAATAACATATACCCGCCAGAGAAACAATCCAGCGCCTTGAGAAGGGACCAGAGAGATGTCGGCCGGGAAAGATGCTCCGGCGACAGAAGGACGAACAAGGCCAAGCCGAGGGAGGAATCAGGGGATTCAAACGAAGATTCCGTTAAAAGTGCACCTTTATCGAAATTTTCGTTTGAGACCCCTGATGAAGACCTGAAATGCAGGTCTAAACGTGGGCACAAATAAAAAAGTTTCGTTTATTTGTAAATTTTTGCTGACCGTACCCCGACCATCTTCTAAAAGTAAATTTATAGTTATACGCAGATTAATTGATTACAATAATGTATAAATACCTTCTCTCTAAAGAAATAAAATGATATTCACTTTAAATAACTAAAAATATAAAAAGATCAATTCAAATAAAATGTACACATATCAACAGCAGGTAACCACGCACAATGTTACCTCTTTGGTGATTGATAAGGTTCATTATCAGCACCTATGTTTCATAACAGATCCAAGGAGGTAATAGAACTTTAGATTGTGCTCAGACGAGAGGAAAAGGTAGCATGTATTAATGAATAAAAATATTTAAAATTTTTACTATTTATAAGTGCAAACAATTTTATCATTATGAGATAATTATGATTAAGAAATGGATAGAGCTAAAAAAAATAAAAATATTAGATAGAGTTAAAAAAAATAAAGTGTAACCGTGTCTGAATATTTTAGTTGCATCTAAAAGTTGATAAAATAGAATGATATAATTACAGGAATTAAATTTCCTGAAAAAGGAGGAGAATATCCCGAAACGTCGCTTTAAGAAATAAAAGTGTTTTTTTATTAAAAAAAACCTCTATAAGAAGTATCTTCACCTTATCATCCAAATATATAAGGGAAAGAAACTGTTAGATAAAGTACTGTGGTGTACAGCTATAGCTTCTACTTCCCCTTGACTTGGAAACTCCGCACCCGAAAGCAATTCACTTAGAGCTTAATGTCCTAGAAACAAAGTTGGTCGTGGACCCTAGGACAACCGCCCCGGGCACAGGCCACGCACAGGATTGATACCCGACCATTAGCCGAAATCAGTCATCGTGTTGTTGCCGTCCAATCAGGCCATCCGGCTCATAATAACTCACTTATCGACGCTTTTAGGCATCGACGACCTCGCTATTTTAACTAAAACACTCTAAGGCATTTATCAGCAGAGCAAAAATACAGGTCTCGCGACATTTCTAATATAATATATCGGAGTAATTACACCTTAGAGCTATGATTGGCGATTTGTTAAAAAAATAACGCATAGCGTAACGCCATCTTTAACATAGCCTATTTACATATTCGAGACAGTTTGTATGAAACCCGATACGGATATTAGAGAGATCTAGGGCAATCGTAGGGTTCAAAGCCCACCAGCTGTTCCCTGACACAGCTACATTCAAATGGCCCCGAAGACAGGGCTAGCACTAACTTTCCAACAAGTAAGCTAGACTGGATTAATGCAGTTGCGACAGGTGTCATTGTCTTCGCTAAACCATTTGTTATCTTCGGCTCTAAGACCTCTTTGGAAATCAATCCGGTAGCTAATGTGTTTTCGTGAATTTTAATGAAGCTACCTTAGCATTAACGAGGACACTCTGAAGAGCTGCTCACCTCCGGGCGTGATAGGACACAGGCGTCGACCTGAGTACTAGCTTCAACTCAATTATATCCTACAATAGCGAGGCTGTATCAGCTGAAATGGCACATCGCCAGGTCACGGTGGACTTGAGTGCTGAAACTACCATTCCTTTGTTGAAAACCTTTCCAATGTATGGTAAAAAAAAAAAGCAGCTACTTTATTTACGCCATAAAATACGCAATGGGATAGCATAAATGAGTTATTATTTTTTAAAATATTTATTTGTAATAATTCGAGGCCAGATTTTCGTGGAGTAAAGCTTCAAAATGAGTAAATGCGTGCAATAAAAATTCAAAACTTTAGTTTTTGGACCTGTAGATTTGTTTTTTAAACTTATTTATTCATTAAATTATGTCATATATAAATAAATAGTTGACCACCTTCTTCATATTAAATTATTTCTTTTAACTTATTTATTCATTTAAGTATTTTTTTTAACAGACGTTTTGTATATTTATATATTATTTTTTTTATTTGTTTGTTTTTCTGTACACTGATCTGCTGCTGTGACTATTATATCTTTGGTTCGATTTTACATTGCTATCTAATGATAAATTCGTCTAATTTGTTTAACCGATCAATTGTGCGTAGCGGATCACAGCAGAGAGTTTTAGAGAATGAGTTTGTCAATTAAATGATATAAAATTCTTAAATAGAAAAACATATATATTTTCATTTAGTATTTAGACGAGTGTTGATTGTACAAGGGAAAGGTAGGAAAAAAAATTGTTTTTTGTTATACCATTTAAATATATGTATTGTATATATGTCCAATCATGGATTAATTGGTATGTTGTGTATTGTAGCAACCCAATGTATTTAGTATATAAATAAAACATTTGTCTCTCTTATAGTATTAATACATGGAAAGTTTGTCTAATCCGATTTGAAACAAAGGAAAATCGCTAAATGCTTATAGTACAAGAGCCACGTGGAAAAAAAGTCTTTGAATAATCTAATGAATACTGTGTACAGTCACTAGTCAAAATTGATGATTCTGCCAAGTATAGTTAGGAGGAATAAAATAATAGAGTTGTTTAAGTTCAATGATTTCCGAGATACAGCTTTTTTAAAAAGCAATATTTCATGAAATACATACTGAAAAATCTGTAGTTGGTGAATTTATTTTGGGAAATCATTATTTCAGGAACTATGAGACGTAGAGATGTTTATTAGCACTCAAATTGACGCTAGTTTAATGTTCTATAAAGTAGTTAATAACATTTATCTTCGTAGGGATAGTAATTTTTTTTTATGATATTTTTATTTGAGTATAAATTTCACGTATGAAAGTTTGTCCGAACAACTACAAATCAATTTATTTTAACAAATATCATGAAAACTACTACATTTACGAGGATAAACGTCGTAAACTACTTTACATCACATTAAACTAGTTTTAATTTAAGTGCTAATAGGTATCTGGTTCCTGATATATCGATTTCCAACAATAAATTCACTAACTACAGATTTTTAGTATATTTTTTATGAAATGATTCTTTTAAAAACTGTATCTCGTGACCTATTGAACGTAAATGTGTTATGGCACATATTTTATTAAATTTATTGTATTTTAAATGATGTTCCATTATGATTTATAGTACTATAGGTAGTTTTAACGATATGGAGCTCGGAATGAAAAATAATTTTTTTAATGTTTCGAAACAGGCACTATTTTTTATTGCTCCAAACTATACTTGACAGACTCGACAATTTAAACTAGTAATTATACATAGTTATCATTATATTAATAAAAAATTAAGGTAGAATAACTGACTTTTTCTCCTCTTGAGCTCTTGTACTATTCTGACTAAAAAATAAGTCCAAAACAGATATAAGAACTACTACAAAGTCAAAAGAAATAATGAAGGACCGAAGGCGGAGTGGAAATCCGTGTTAAAAACCATAAAAATAACAATGGACGCATTTTATTGCAATAAAGCTTATTCTGGAGAAATTATTTTATTGTTATCAAAGCTACTGATTGTTATTATACCATGAATATTTATAACTTGTGTTTTATTTTAATTTTTTTTCTTGTATTAAATTCGACTTTTCGCATGTTAAAAAATGCTTTACCTTGTCTCATATTTTTCTTTTTTCTAACCTATAAATTAATTAAGAGGGAAAATAAAATAAATTATTATCACCATAGTATTTATGCACATTTAATATTAATAATATGGGAAATTTGGTTCACGCATTCTATTTTATACTGGAAAATATCTAATTTAGGCAGAAACTGAAAAATATGCATTACAAATCAAAACATGCAATATTAAATTTAATAACATTATTCCATCGATTATGATTAGGATAGAAAATAGGTTTAAAACAAACAAAAAAGGTTACACTTTTAAAAGTTTAATGTACAGTATCTTTGTTAATTACGGTCCGATTTCGATGAGTATTTTTAATTTGTAGCGAATTTAGTTAGCTTTCAGATAGCAGGTACAGTTTAAAAACTGAACTCGATCTTAGGATTCTACTTATCTTGAAACGTAAAATCTCAGGTTTCCTGGTGAGGGTAAATTTTTGAAAAAAGTAATATAAAACAATGTCCAATGTACAGTACGTTTGCTAAGAACGATCTCATTTCGATGCTTTTTTGTTATAATTTGTAAGAAATTTTATTGCATTTCAAATAGATAAATTACACACTTTATCATAAATTATAAACTTTTCGCGCAATGAAATTTTCAATTCATTCTAGCTTTTTAAAGTTTTTTTTTCTTTAAAATTTATCTTACATTACAATTTGCTTATTATTAAAAACAATAACCAAAGATATATTAATATGATAAACAATAATTATGCTATGATATTATACCTACGATCTTATAAATGATCCCTCATTTGGAACAAATAAACAACCAACATTTTATTTATTTATTTATTTTTTTTATGTCTTCAAATATAACAACACGATTTAATTTTATTATTTAGGGAGATTAAATGAACAATGAGCAGCTTGAAATCGTTATTTGTAGCCTTGAAACAAAATGGTGGACTTATTATAATTTTTATTTCGTTATATCTATTAAAAAAAAAAAAAATCAAATCAGAGCCAACAGCAACTGTGGTGTGTCATTAAATAGTTATAATTCATTTCTCTTACAGACTTGATGAGAACGTTTTATTGGTGTTAAGCTATCCTTAATGAGGAAGAAGCGTTCATCAGAACTTTAGAAGAACGTCATCAATGTTAATGAATTTTGATGTACTATTCTGAAAGTCAAACTATTCTATAACCATAAGCTAAAACAATAATAAAGGTACCAAGCATTTATATTTATTTTTAAAACAAAATGTAACTTTTTTTTTATGTGACAGCTGTTTACCCTTTCTTGCCCTTCACAACCATTTTTAGGAAGGTGATTACTGGACAGGAAGTTTATACACCCGATACCTAGTTAAAGGTATTTATAGAACAACCATCAAGGGCGTGATAAGGTACCAAATATGAGTGTGCATAAATTATTATGTGTGTATACACAAACAAACATACATATACACAAGTTTCTGGCCCAAAAGGAGTTGAACGAGCGAGATTCTTATACAATAAGTATCTGACTAAAGAAGTTGTCTCTGAGGAATTTTCTTCATGATGACCAGACATGGCCTGCTTCTAAAACCTCATTCCCTCATTGCCAGTGAAATCAAATATTTGTGAATGTAACAACAAAGAACAAATAATAAAAAAAAAATATAAAAAAAAAATAGGCTATTGTAAACCGGCTTTCTAATTATGCAGGTGCTTAATTATTCATAAAAAAGTTTACCGAACGTGAAAGAAAATTTGAAAATAAAATTAAAGAAAAATAACCATTGATTGATATTTGATATCTTAATGCCTAATGACAAAAAAAAAAAATAAATAAATCATAAGATTATTGACGATATGATAAATATATCAAACATTTGTTACTTCTGTCTTCACCTCAAGTATGTTATTAAATAATAATGTTATATAAGTAATTAAAATGAGACCGTGATCCATTAAAATAAGAGAAATGCCTCAGACAGATAAAAAAACATTTGGAATGGAGCTATAAATATGTGAGTAATAAAAAGAATTGGGATCGTTAATCTTTTAATTGTCCGATATAAATTTAGAGAAACAGGCACTTTCAGGATATAAAAGGCAATTTTATATTCGTAAAATAGGACGTTTGTTATTAGTCGGAGGGAAAGAGTATACTTTCAAATACGCGAGAATTTGGCCCAATTACGCCAGTTGTTGATATTACGGATACAATCTACAGTGCAATAAGAACTAATTCTCATGTAACTACAACATAAATTCAGAATCATTAAGAATGTATCATTGAAAATATTGCATACTAAATAACGGTAATTGATAACTTCGTTAGAATTCCGCACAACCGGCTCCACGGAGTTATCGGTTGCAAAAATAATGTAAATAAATAAAAAATGGAATATGGTCCGGGTGCGGTCAAATAAAACTCAAGTAGTAATAACTATTTTAATTGAGCCAACGTTTCGCCCCACGTTGCAGGGCTAAAAAAAGATTCAAACACTTAATGGAAAATTAAAAGGGTATACAATGAAACGTAAAAAAGTAATAAGAAAAATAAAAGGACATATATAAACAATAAATGAAAACGGAAATAATAGCAGATAAAAAGAAGAAATTTAAAAGAAAGTACTAAGTTAGAGATGGAAAAAGGGGGATAAGAATAAAATCAAAAATAAAGGAAGAAAATGAACGAGATAGAAAAAGTATCTGTTTTGACAAAAATCATAGTCAGAGTGAACCGTTTATATTGCGAGGAGTGTGGATTGGTGGTTAAGTACGTTACATTTGAACATAATTTTAAAGTAAACAGTGTAGAATATTAAAGATAATATTAAAATTAGGTAACAAATATATGATAATATACACAATAGGGAGGAAGAAATTATATATATCAA
>NW_027115160.1:165941-170789 GCF_000696795.3 Halyomorpha halys
ATAGTAAACACAGAAGAAATAAAGTTAAAAGACAATAAATATAAATGATAAAGACAATATAAGACTAAGGGTACAGAGGTACGTAAATTATATAATAGAAAAATTAATAATAAGATATATAAGTTTAGAAGATAAAGAAATGATAGTAACTATAAAATATAATTAAATTAATATTGGAAGAAGATAGTTGAACGTATGAATAAGATTAGAGGAAGATGGTCCGGTGGCGGTCGGAGAAGGTGTCGGAATAGTAAAAGGAAACTAACCGTGAGAGATAGTTGACTTATAAGAGGAGATGGTTGGGGGGTACGGTCAAAATATAACAAAAATAAGTTGAAATAACTTATTTAATCGTGCCAACGTTTCGTCCAGAATTTCTAGCCTCCATCAGGGTCAAGAACAGAACAAGATAACAATTAATGAATACAAAAAAAAAAAAAAAAATATATAAACAGAATGACATAAATAATTGTACAGAATGGAATTAATAAAATTAAAGTGATGAAAGAAGTGGAAAATCAAATGTATATATAGGTAATTGAATAAGTAGGTAAAAATAACATAATTAAGGAAATAAACTAAAAATTTGAAGTTATATAATGCAAAGAAATATGAATATTTGAGTTTATTAATAATTTAAAAATTAAAATTTTGGAAAGAAAAAAGAAAATTGAGAAAAAGAAAATATATGTAACAAATGAAATATGTACCTATAATATTAGATAAAGAAGCAAAATATAAAGTTAAGTTTAACAGAAGTGAAAGCAACAGTAATAATAAATGGTGAACATAACTTATAACGTGGGCAAGGAAAATTAAGAAAAGAATAGAAAAGGTGGGGAGGGGAGAATAATGATAGAAAAAAAGGAGAATAAAACATAAAACCACCTGTTAGCTTGAAATCTTACCGGCAAGTGAGTTCTGCGCCGCGAACGGCCAGACTCAGAATTGAAAAATACGTTATGGAGATTACGAATTGTTTTTTTGGAGAAAACGTTACAATAAGTAATTTCAACTTATTTATGTTATATTTTGACCTCACTCCCCAACTATATCTCCTCTTTTACTATTTTGGTGCCTTTATTGTTTATAACCTTTTATTTTTCTTATTTAATTTTTACGTTTCATATTATACCTTTTTAATTTTCCATTTACTTTTTTACTTATGTTAAGTGTTTGTATCTTTTTTAGCCCTATGACGAAGCCTTATGACGTGTCATAAGCCTATGACGAAGGCTTATGACGAAGCCCTGCAACGTGGGGCGAAACGTTGGCTCAATTAAAATAGTTATTGCTATTTGAGTTTTATTTGACCGCAGCCGGGCCATTCCATTTATTATTACACAAAGTCAATTAGTGATCTTCCAGTAAATGAATAAACACAAATTCGGTATAACAAGACAAAATGACTCACTCATGAATCAAAATAAATTTTTATTTTAAATTATATTAAATTAGTTTAATAAATTTTATTTCATCATACGTTAATAGATAGATATACTCACAAATTACCTATATATTACATTTTTATTTTTGGCTAAAATTGTATTGATTATTATTTAATTATTTGTAAATATGTTTATTATTGATTTTGTTTAATTAGTTTATATTATACACTCCAGTTCTTCCTTCTTAATCCGTGCATATTTCGATATCGACTAGAACGGATAAGATGAGATCTACTGTACAAGGAAAAAATGAAAAAAAATCAAATTTTTATTCATTTCACAATACTTCGGAAAAGAAACTAATGAAGGAAATAGATAAAAAATATAAATTAAATCGGCCATATAATACCGAAGCTCTAAAATTCGTAAAGTTTTCAAAATTGAAATTTTTTGAGATACTTTTTATATTCTTCAACTTGTAACCCATATATTAACTAAAACTATTGTATTGTTGGTAGAAAGCAACAATGTAATATTAATAAATTTTGCAATTTTGTAGCATTTAAGGTGGCTTCTCTATTCTCTTTGCAATACCAAAAAGAGCTAACTGAAAATGCGATGTCACTAATCAAATATATAAAATGATCAATTGATTAATAAAGAAATTATAAATTAGCTGCTATTTGTATCTATAGCCCTTCACGGGAGTACATTGAAAACAGTTGTAGGAAAAATCATTAACAATTTGTAATTTATATAGGTTATTCATGATTGTCTGATAATCGATCTTTAAAGTATTTACTAGTTTTGAACCTAAACCACAGAGGCAATTATTTTAAGAAAATAAATACAACTTTTTGTTAAAGTCGTGTTATAGGACTTTCTCAAATCAAGTTCCTTTGAACATTTCATGAAAATCAGAATAACGGTAGTAGTTGACATACCTGAACATGGATTAGAAAACAATACACCAAATAGGAAATAAATCAAATTTGTTCCTCGAAGGACAAAACCGAAAACTGGAATGGAACTTTTCGTTTCAGAGAGCAAAAGTTGTTTTTATTTCCTGCAAGATTACGAAGCTTTCATATCGGCAATATTGAGAGTAATAAGTAAAACCATAGCTTGATGTTATGTAAATGGAAAAGAAAAAAGTCTGTTATAACTATTAGATTTAAACGTAAGAGGCCTTTGGCTCAGAACTTGTCAACAATACCGACTACAACTATAAGTTTTATGTTGGATGTCATCATCACTTATAAGCGATTTAGAATTGGTAACACCCTATCAGTTACGCTCCTTCATTTTTATTGCTGAAAGTAAAGCGAGGAATGAAGAAGCTCTTGAAAGCACAATAGCGTAAGTCAGCCTCAACAAAAAAACTCTTTTTTGATTAAGTAAACAAATTTATAATAATAATAATAAACGTCATTGTCATAATAAAACTCAAATATTAAACTTTACATTAAAAAAATGATAATAATTATTTTATACCAAACAATTTAACACAATATATTGACAAAACTATCATCTTATTATATTATTATTTTTTTTTAAATAATTATTATTTTTTTAAATAGTTGGTCTCAATACAATGGAAGACGCTATGTCGTACAAAAATGAAATTTTTTTTTCTGATGATTCCACCATCACACTACAAGGTATCCAACGAAATATTGGGAAATTGACTGATGAGACAAATAATTCCTTATTTCTTTGAAAATGAAAAGAACAAAGTATCAGTGAAAGAAAACTAAACAAATGCTAAAAAATGCGAAATTAAAAAAAAAAAAAATCCTTACTTTGATATTGTTTAAATGTGCCCCCTAGAAAACGCACCGATGTGTCGCTACTGGGAAAACGATCTCACCGTTAGGCACATTCTCACTGAATGTATAGCTTACAAATCACACCGATTCTCTTCAGATTTACAGGGAATGTTGACAAAAGATTCCACAACAACAAAACTGTTTCACTTTTTAAAAATTATTAATATCTATGATCACATACAATGTAACTGTAATACCAGCATGTATGGATGCATAATTTAATATGGTAATTTACTACGCCAATTCTAATTGTAAGTTTATAAAATGTAAATTGTAATTGTAACTTTGTGAATATGTCAATTGTAATCTACTAATTTTGTAAATCTAGAGTAAATGGTCCTAGTGGTCGAAACACTTAAATAAATAAATGTGCCCCCTACATATTTATTTTAGATTTCATAAAATTGCTTTAATATGATTAATAATTATGCTAGGTATGTAGCATATAAAAATAAGGTGTATTTTCCTATTAAAATTATCACAAAATCATCTGGAAGAGGCGACCTAACGGGTTTGGACTCAAATGCGAGCGGCTTCATTTTATTTCGCGGAGAACGAAGTATATATCCGATATTACATTCTGGCTAGAATAGGTTGTTAGCATGTAAGATAAATAGCTATTCCTATCCTAAATGGAGTTTACATATAAGGTCATTAAATTGCAATTTAAAAAAATAACAAATCATCAATTATATAGATTTTAATTTACAAAATACATCAGCTTCTTAGGTATCGTTAATCCCTATCTTATCTGTTACAATCCTTTTAAAATAAATCTTAAAGCGGATCATTTTCAAAGGGAAATGGAGGCGATAAATTAATAAAAAGATTTATCTGGAATATGATCACGAACGAACCTCTGTCGGTTCATTAACGAGATAAGAGCAACCGCAAAGTGATAAGAAAAAAAAAGTTTTATGTGAAGGAGAGGAGAGGTGTATTGCCAGTTATTGATAGGAAAGAGGATCAGTTAGCGGTAATTAATAGCCCCTTTGGAGATGTTCCATCGAGCAGCGATAGATTATCCTGGCTGGGAGCAGATTTATCGAGGCCGAGTCTACGGCTGCTGGAGTGGACAGCGGTCAGCGGTAGCCCGGTGTAGGCGTTCGTGGAAATTAGCCATCGGTTGCAGCAACAAGATTTACACCTGGCCTTCTCTACAGCTAATAAGCCTTGTTATAGCTAACCTTTTCACCTGAAACAGGAGCCAGTTTGCGAAAGGTCCGGGTCTCAGTCAGTGCCGGCCAATCTGCCACCAGCAATTAATCTAAAACAACTACTTGCAGATGGTAGTGGAAAGAACTTTACACAATATATCTCTTGCACATTTTCCATGATTATATACCTGGAGTCGATAAATAAAGTAATTATTTCAAATGAAAGAAAATTCCCCAACACTCAAAAATAGATAATAATGAGAATAGTAAAAGTATTGACTTTTTTTTTGATTATTTATTTATTGTAATTTACAACTGTACAAAATAATACAATAAGTAAATATGTTGTATGTTTCATATACACTTGAAAATCTTGGGAAGGAACCATCCATTGGTGGTACTTCAAATATTAATTTAAACTAGAAGGTCCCGTGGCCATCTTCTTTTCAGACGCCTCGGAGGATTATCAGGGAT